>NC_135823.1:29850056-30026783 GCF_964213995.1 Mustelus asterias | reverse complement strand
GGCAGAGCCAGCCTGTGCCCCCAGCATTGCCCAGGGGGCAAAGTGCCCATGCCCAGGGGGCACATTGGCACTGCCATCAGGCATTGGGCAGCACCAAGGAGGCAGGACTTATCGTGGGCAGGGCCTAGGGGCAATCGGTGGGGGTAGGGGGGTCCCACTGCCACGCTGCATGGCGATCAGTCTGGGCTGGAAGGAGGCCAGTGATTGGGGTGGGGATGGGGGGGGGGGGGGGGGGGGGGGCGGGGGGGGGGGGGGGGCGGTCTGCCGGGGGGGCTGCCAGGTGAGGAGGGTAGGGGGGAATTGCCACTGCTGAGGGGGTGGGCTGGACATCGAGGTATTCCAGAGCAGGGGGGCGGGGGCGGGTGTCAGGGCTGGCCCGGGATTGTTGTGGGGCTGCGATTGGGCCATGGGGATGGCTGGAGGGGCAGCACTGTGGGAGTCCCAGGCTGGCCAGCAATCGAACTGGCCATCAAACGGGGAGACTGACAGATCGGGACCACTGCACATGTGCAGAGTTCCAGAACTGTCAAACTCCGGCGTGAATAGGCACCGCCCCCCTCCCCCCCCCCGGGTTTTTAATGATATTCACAATAGTGACCTCTGCAGTGCACAGAGTGCGGAGATTCAGGTCTGAAGCTGCACTGAAAAAACAATCGTGATCTAGACCAGTTTTCCCACCAATTTAGCACTTTTGGGAGAATCCCCCCCCCCCCCCGGCCCCCCCATATTACTGTGTTATTGGGTTGGAGCAGTCCCAAAGACTGCTGGCTATAAACGCTCCAACATATATTTGAACGTATTTACAGATTATGGCTAACACTCTTCCAAGCTTCTGACCATGTTAGCCTTCCTTTTAGAGTGCCCCAGAATCTCACATCACACCATGGTATCACTTCCTCCTATGGCATTGTGGACAATTACAATTAACCCTTTATGGAACTTAGTCTAGCATATTCCATTATATTACATCACCCCTTCCCAGGACTCTATACAGACATCAATATTCTCTGACATTCCTGGAAGCTCAATTCTTCAGTCTCCTAGTCATTCTCACTATTTCAGTGTTTTAAAGTCTCATGGGAAACATAACCTCTTTCTTCTCTATTAGTTGTCATGATCAGAAGACATGAAGGAATATATAGGTCATCCCGTCTACTTTTAAAGTATTACTTTTTTTTATATGGATAAATAGCTGGCCTCTGCTGACCACATGATGGTAGTTCCAGAAGTTTCTGAGCAGTTCTAAAATGGACAAAGGCTAACTTGTCAGCCCCTAGAATATAAGATTCTTTACATTGTTTAAACATTCCAGCCAAGCCAACACAAAGGATAGTAGGCAAGATGTCAGCACCGGCCAGCTATGGACAAATACAGAGCTATTTATGACTCCTCATTCCAACTTTATGTTAACGGTTCTACAGTTACCTGTTCAAAACACAATGGGTTTTAACAAGGAGCCTCATTAACTGAATGATTCAATCAGGAATCACGCTGTCACATGACTGAGGTTTGAACTGTTTGAATCACTTAAATTATACAGCTTTTGGGTTTTATCTTCAGTTGCGGTTTAACCTCCAAAGAGACAATCAGACTTTAGGCTAGTAGTCTGCTGTTTACCTCCATCTCTCTCAAAGTCTAATCTCCAAAATATCTCCCCTGGTTTGTCTACAGAGTGAACTCATTTCCAAGAGACAAGAATACTTTACTGCATCTTCAATGGACTCAATTGGCAATCAAGTTCATAGGATCAAGAATACTGCCAGACAAAGCCACTTGAAAGAACTTCCATTGGATATTGAATTACTGGACTCTGGGCTCACATGAAACCATGACTTGTATTTTTATTGTGGTCTTTGCCCTGGATCCACTTTCTTTCACTTATCCCTCTTTCATTGTAGGAATGCGAAGAGGGACAGAAGTTACAAAACACCTTCCCACATTTTGTGTGTGTGTGTGTAAAATAAACCAAATCTTCTTAGTTTACCTTGAGATTGCTGTGGGGTTATTAATGGAGGATATTATTTATTATCCATATTTATGGATGGCTCCAAAACTGAAGGGTTGGGGAAAATATGCCACCACTTATGAAGGGGGGAAATCAAAACATATTTCTGTTCATGATAGGGAGTGAATAGAGAAATGACAGGGAGTGAGTGGAGAAATCAGGGCCGTTAAAATTAATCTCCTGCCTGACACTTTCTACTAGTATATCTGCACTTACTCGTTTAATCTTTTCTGAGCGTTCTGCCTTTTTTTTCTACCGTGATATACCTGCCATAAAATGCCCCATCATTTTGCACCAATGACAGTGGACATTTTTGGCGAGATGTTTCCCGCTACTGTGGCTTTCTCATCTGCACCAACAGCAACTAGACTGGGTTGCCCGCAATTAATTGCTTTTCATGGTGCATGTGTCTCCTTCTCTCTATTTTCCTTTTTTGCTTCTGATAAATTGAACTGTATCTGTTACTTTATGATCAGAGTTGTTTCTCTCTCTCTTCCTCTGACTCATGATCTCAACTTGTCCACTTGTTGAATTACCTTCGCCAATGTCAAGTCTTGTCAGGACTGCAAATCACCTGATAATGCATCATTCGCTGCTCAAACAACAAATCTATGATAAACTCGCTCCTGTTTCAGATTACTATACACACAGACATCAGCTCATCAGTACAAATCATTAATAAATGCATCAATGTCTCTGGGACCCTGTATCTCTGCTTACGTTTATTCAACTTTGTGCATTCCACTATGGTGTTCTTGCAAAGGTTGAAATATGCCTCCAATGCATCAATAACTTTGGCATATGTGGCTTTACCCTCATCAAAACCAACTGACATCTAAAGTGTCATTCACACAGTCGCCCATTTCTTAGAACAGTGTGCTGACCATTTCACAGTCTGGCTTTGCTGTGAGACTCGAAGCAGTGTGAAATCAAACAAATTTCTTGCACCACTTTAGCAATGCTTCTGCATGATTTAGGCCTACAACCTTCTCAAAATTCACTGGTACAGGTAGAGATGTTTCTAGCACCGTCGTTTTGCTGCCTGCTACCAAATATAATTGCATCGATGGGTTGGAATTGTTTTAATGATTCCCAAAGACTAAGAGCTTTAAACACTCCAATATCTATTTTAACATATTTACAGATTCTGGAGAACACACTGACAAACTTTGGAGTATGATTGTCTTCATTTTTTTGACTGACCCAGATTCTCACATCACTTGAGTATGTCACTTCCTCCTGTGACATCACAGATCGTTACTGTTAACCCTTTATGGGATTTAGTCTAACATACTCTGTCATCGGCTTAGGTACAGACAACACTTAGACCCAGGGTACTCAATTTCTAAGCTTTAATAACTTGTGCGTAAGTGAGAACACAAGGCAGCGCAATGCATTGCAGTGTTCTGTTGATATATACAAACAATTTAGCAGTTATAGTTAATTACAGCAAATGAGAAATGAGCAATGTTCTAATCCTTCATTTGCATACATTTCACCAATCATAGCAAAGCCTTTTCCCTTTCTTATCCAATAGAAAACTGTCTCCTGCCAATCCTTCATTAGTAGATTATGTCCCCATATCTTGCTCTTTGGTATTTTGTTATGGAAATGTCTTATTTTCCATCCTCTGCGAACGGAATGTTTACAGGACTGACACAAGGTGAAGATTAGCCGTTTATCCTGACGAGGCAAGCACAGGCTTCACTGAAGGCCTTGTATGCTGCTGATAATCATTTTCCATTACTTGATAGAGTTTTCTTTTGACAATTATGGAACTTTAATTTTCACAATTGTTTGTAACCTAACTTCCACAACTCCATTATACCACAGAAACAACTACCCAAAACCATAGACTATAAACCAAAAGAAGATCATAATCAAACTCTCCAGATCTCTGGCCTGACCACACCTGGAGTACTGAATCCAGTTCTGGTCACCATGAAACAAAAGAAACATTAAAGTATTAGAGAAATGCATAGAGGAGCCATGGACTTGATCTCTTCTGTTGAGTTGAGAGGATAAAAGTAGAAACTGGAGAGACATGAGCAGCAGTTAATTGGATTATTTAAGACTGTCAACAATGCAACACTCCCCCAGAAAGCATTTGAGTACATCTTAAAATGCCTGTAATTCCTTGGGTGTGTCAAGTCTTCACCATTTTTAGCAGTTACCCAGATGCCATGCAAGGACTAGAACCTCTTCCTGCCCCTTAAAAAAGCAACTGATGCCAAGGGGCACAGCCTAGCAACAATCTCCCCCAAATTGAGTGTTCCTACTCCTGGACCTGTAAGGGAACCCAGAGTCATACTACAACTACACCAGAGGTGAATGGAGAAGCACAACATTGGCCTCCACATCAACTTCCACTTAGAAACATAAAATCCTACAGTGAAGGAGGAGGTCATTCGGCGCATCGAGTCTGCACTGATCACAATCCCATCCAGACGCTATTCCCGTAACCCCAAATATTTACTCTGCTAATCCCCTGACACTAGGGTCAATTTAGCATGGCCAGCCAACCTAATCCGCACATCTTTAGACTGGGGGAGGAAACCGGAGCACCTGGAGGAAACGCACGCAGACATGGGGAGACTGTGCAAACTCTACACAGACAGTGACCCAGGGCCGGAATTGAACCCAGGTCCTTGGCACTGTGAGGCAGCAGTGCTAACCACTGTGCCACCCCTAATACAGCACTTTCACATTGTAAAATATTCCAAAGCTGCAAAATGTGTCACATATAAGGAGGCTGGTGACCAGAAGGCTTTGAGAAGCATCCTGGAGGTGGAGAAAGAGGCAGAGAAGTGGAATGGATTAGGTAAGGAATTTCAGAGCTTAGCACCCAGGCAGCTGAAGGAGCAGCTGCCAATTGTAGAGCAATAGGAATCAGAGATACTCAAGAGACCAGAATTAAAGGAGCGCAGAGATCTTGGAGGGTCACAGGGCTGGTGGACGGCACAAAGATGGGAGAGGGATGAGCCCATCGATGGACTGAAAAGGAGGATAATTTAAAGTGGAGATGTTTCCAGGTTGGGAGACAATGTGGGTCACACGTATTGGAGCATCACAGGTGGGGAGAAGAGTTAACTTCTGCTTAAAAATACAGGTGACAAGGCTGGCCGCCCTGCTGAAGAAGTCGAGCAGGGTTGGGAGGAGGCTTGTGTGTATAATCACTGTCTTGTTTCTGTGCTGTACATTCTATATAACCCTATCTAAATATCTATGCAGCATTCTGCACATACAATAGCACCGCTTATAACTTTTAACAACAATTGGGTAGCAAAAGGCAACCATCGCATCACAGAAACCTGAGGCTGTCATCTGAAATACAAATTGACTGTGTACAATTATGTTTGATAAGATACCACGTCATGAGGGAGCAAAGACTGGCAGAGGAACAGATGGGAGGTTAAACAGGAGACTTGGACTGACAGTTTAACAGATGCACAAACTGACATACTAATTAATGTAGTGAATACTGGCATGTGCACAGGTTGAGCAGGATTATTACTGCTGTGAATCCAGCGCATGTCATGTACACATCACAGTTTTCATGCTATAAATTCCGTGGTGTTTTTTTATTGTAGCTTTTTAAGCTGAAGCATCTTAGTACAGGGATCCCAGAATTAGCAAGTAGCATTTCTAGATCAATAAAGGAACAGGGGTTAGATAATAACATAGCACCTTTAACATTCTGAAGAGACAAGGGCATAATATCAAACAAATTTGACATCAAAGCACATAAGGAGATGTTACTGGGCTAAAGGTTTGGACATAGATAGATTTTAAAAAGCATCTTAAAGGTGGAAGGTGAGCTGGCTGGGCCAAGAGGTATCGGGAGGGAATTCCAGAGGTAAAGGGCCTTGGCAATCAAAATCAAGGCTGCCAAAGGTGGGGTGAGGAAAATTTGGAATACACAAGGGGCCAGAATCGGAGGAGTGCGGAGATTTTGGAAGGCTGTAGGACTGGAAGGGATTAGAGTTAGGCAGGGACAAAGTTCATAAGTTTATAAGACATTGGAGCAGAATTAGGCCATTTGGCCCATTGAGCCCGTTCTGCCATTCGACCACGGCTGATATGCTCCTCATCCCCATTTTCCTACCTTTTCCCCATAACCCTTCAACACATTACCAATTAAAAATCTGTCTAACCCCTCCTTAAATTTACTCACTGTTCCACCATCCGCACTTTGGGGTAGCGAATTCCTCAGATTCACAACCCTTTGGGAGAAGTAGTTTCTCCTCAACTCTGTCTTAAATTTGCTACACCTTATCCTAAGACTATGACCTCTCATTCTAGAATGCCCCACTAGAGGAAGCATCCACTCCAAGTCTACTTTATCCATACCTTTAATCATCTTGTATACCTCAATTTGATCTCCCCTCATTCTTCTAAATTCCAGAGAGTATCAGCCTAAACTGTTCAATCTCTCATTCTTCTAAATTCCAGAGAGTATCAGCCTAAACTGTTCAATCTCTCATTCTTCTAAATTCCAGAGAATATCAGCCTAAGCTGTTCAATCCCCATTGCCTAATCAAGCACTCCTCTCCAGGTACAAGCAGGAAGATGCAAAGTAAAATTCCCTTTGCGCTGCTTCATCAAGCACTCCTGGATCAGGCACAGCAAAGGCTAAGCGCTCCAAAGATGTGCACATTAGATGGATTGGCCATGTACAAATGCTCTTTAGGGTCAAGGGAATTGCAGGGTAAATATGTGGGGTTACTGGGAACGGGCCTGAGTGGGATTGTTGTCAGCGCAGGTTCAATGGGCTGAATGGCCTCCTTCTGCACTGTAGGGATTCTATTATTCTATTCTAGGCTCCTTTTACACAGCGCACATGCACAATTCAACCCTCCTAAGGGACTGTTGCGTTCATCCTCCCCCTTCGGGAAAAGGAATCCAAGCTGCCACCTACAACTTTAAAACAATAATTTGCCCAAGTCTTTGGAGGGTTCAGGCTCCAATTCCAGATTTGACCCGATCCTCACAGACACACACACACACATATTGGGCTCACTTCCACCTTCCTGAATGAATGCTGGTAATTTATGTATAAGAATGTAGCCCAAGTCCCAAGTCCCATCAGGACGAGGGGATAAGAATCCCAGCATAGGAAGTGTCTACCCTCAAGTTCATCTCCAACAAGGATACAAGAAAACTAATTTATCAGTGAGAATGATGATTAAAAACCTCTACCTTACAACAATGCAAATTAAAAAATGCCAAGACCATCTTCAAACGATGTACAGCAGCTCGAATGCCACCATTCAGCCCAGTTTCTAATCCATAGATCCACATTAATGGTTGCAAACATTTTGATTTACAACAACGACCCAGGGTCTATAGTAACAGTTCCAGACACTAAAATGTTAAAAACTGCCAGGAGAGGGTCACTGTTGTGTTTGTCTTAAACCTTTTTAACAGTGTAAAAAAACACCGAAGCCTTATAAAGGCAATCCCTCCTTGACCTTGTCTCTGTAACCTTCTCCAGTCCTCCAGGAACTCTACCCCTCTCCAGTTTTAGCCTCTATCACATCCTTCATTGCTCCATTGTTAGTAAAACTCCACTCAGCTATTCGAGAATTCCCTCCCTACTTTATCTTTTCCTCCTTTAAGATGCTCCTTAACACCTACCTCTTTGACTGCGATTGTAGTCATGTGTCCTTGTGTGTGACTCAGTGTCAAATTTTGTTTGATAACATTCCTGAGAAGTGCCTTGGTATCTCTACCTACCTTCAAAGCTCTACCAAAATTGAGGTCAGCACAGTGGTTAGTACTGCTGCCTCACAGCAGCAGGGACCCAGGTTCAATTCCAGCCTTGGTTCACTGTCTACGTGGAGTTTGCACATTCTCCCCGTGTCTGCGTGGTCTTCCTCCGGGTGCTCCGGTTTCCTCCCACGCTCCAAAGATGTGCAGGTGAGGTGGAATAGCCATGTTAAATTGCCCTTTAGTGTCCGAGGGAATAGCAGGATAAATACGTGGGGTTAGAGGGATAGAACCTGGGTGGAATTGTTGTCAATGCAGGCTTGATGGGCCGAATGGCCTCCTTCAGCACTGTAGGGATTCTATAAATGAAAGTTGTTGTTGTGCAAGGCCCAGATCTGTTGTAGCCAGAGTTACCATGGGAATCGACTGGAGTGGCTGAGCAAGTTCAGGGTCAAGGATTTGGTGATGTTGGCTGTATTTTGAAAGGAAATCCAGGCAGGTGATGGAAGGAGCAGAGGAGGGGGCGGCAGTGAGAAGGGTAGTGGTGTACTGCTTGTATCTATGCAGATTATTAAGAATGCCATCATTGTGAAGCCAATAATCCCAGGACATTGTTGAGTAAGACAGCACAGGAAGAACAACCGTTTAGCAACTAATGCCAGGTATGAAATGAGCAGTGACTATCCTATCTTCAGAGAAAACTCGTGAGGAGCAATTTGGGTCATCTGTCACTCAGCAAAGGATCCTGGGAGGGACAGGATTTGAGGTGGAAGATATCCCCATTACATATGATAAAAGAGATATAACTAAAAGCTATAAATGTCATAAATCAAAACTTTGGCAAATTGCTGTTTTGCCACTTATAGTTTATAGCAGTTTAGCATCTCTGTTTAGTCTTTGGTAACATCGTGATTATTAGCCCCATTATCTCTCTCTTTTTGAACATTATTTCCTATTTCTCATCTGCATGAAAACCCCACAGCAAAACACATCAGCGTTCACATGTACACCGATGACGATACCCACCCTTACTTCACCCCCACCTCTCTCAACTCCTCCACATGATCAGACTGCTTTTCCGACAGCTGGGATTGAGTGAGCAGAAATTTCCTCCAATTAAACATCAGGAAAACCAAAGCCATTGTCTTTGATCTCCACTTAAACTCCTCTCCCTGTCACGATTCCATCCGTCTCCTTGGCAACCGCCTGAGACCGAACCAGACTGTTCACAACCTTCGTGTCATCTCTGACCAAGAGATGAGCTTTCAACCACATATCTACGTCATAACTAAGACTGCCTATTTCCAGCTCACTGGACCTCACCTCAGCCTCAGTTCATCCATCGCCCAGATTCTCATTGAGGCTAAGGAAACTCAGCATGTCAGCTACAACTCTCACCAATTTTTAAAGACACCATAAAAAGCATCCTTTCCGGATGTATCACAGCTTGGTATGGCTCCTGATTTAACCAAGACCGCAAGAAGCTACCAATGTGAATGTAGCCCAGTCCATCATGCAAACTAGCCTCCCATCCATTGACTCCATCTACACTTCCTGCTGCCTCAAAAAACCAACCAGCATAATCAATAATGCTGCCCCGACACTCCCCTCCCCCATGGCCCGATCGCGGTCCCCATGACCATTCCGGGGCCATCCCCAACAACCCCCCCCCCCGTCCCAGACTGCCCTGTTGACCCTCCCGCCCCCCCTGCCAGGAGAGAGACCTCCACCCCCCAACCCACCCTGATTGTTGGCCTCCCTCCAGCCCCGACCGATCCCCACACAGAGTGGCAGCGGGACAACCCACCCCCACCGATCACCACTAATCCCTGCCCACAATAGGCCCAATGCTCATGGCCAGTGCCAAGGTGCCCCTGGGCAGTGCCAGGGGGCACAGGCTGGCAGTGCCAGGATGTCCAACACCAGGGGGCACCACCTCCCTGCCACCCAACCCCCTTGGAGGCCCTGATTGCCCCCCTTCACTCCAGCGGGGTCTCCTGCTAGTTCCCCGAACATGGGGAGCTACTCTAAACCCCGCCACGGTGAAATACTCCTTGCGGGGTGGAAGATGCTCTCGGGCCCGGAGAATTCAGTCCCGGGCCTGATAATCACATTTAAGTTACATGAAAAATAGATTAAAATCACTTACCTGGTCTTCCAATCGGTTTCCAGTGTGGTATCAACTGCGCATGTTCTCCGGTGGTGGGAAGTGCGTATGCATGAATCCCGCAAAATGGCTGACACACGCATCTCCCAACCCGATGCGCCAAAAATATGTGCGCATTAGGATGGGAGAATCGGGCCCGTAGTTTCTCCTCAACTCTGTTTTAAATTTGCTACCCCTTATCCTAAGACTATGACCTCTCGTTCTAGAATGCCCCACAAAAGGAAGCATTCGCTTCACTTCTACTTTATCCATACCTTTTATCATCTTGTATATCTCAATTTGACCTCCCCTCATTCTTCTAAATTCCAGAGAGTGTAGGCCTAAACTGTTCAATCTCCCTTCCTACGACAAACCCCTCATCTGTGGAATCAATCTAATGAACATGCCCACTTTTGCATTTTCTGGAATGGACACCTGACCAATGTGAGACTTTATCATGGTGCTTTTTCTGTTCATATGGAGATTGTGCCCATGGTGTAATCTATAATTTGAGGTGCAGTGCAGTGTGGATGCTGAGGCAGACTGGTTGTCCAAAACAGCAGCCCAGCTCCCAACATTGTTTAAAGGCCCCATAAGCATCATCCTCACTCACCTACCCATGCCTGACCATATCCCCTCAGGTCCCCCATGTCATCCATCCCATTTCAGGCCACCCAAGTCACCCCATGCCTCCTCAAGCTACCCATGCTACTGAAAGCCACCTCCAAGCCCCCCATGTATCTTCCACAGCCACTCACACAGTTTCCACTATGTACAGTCGTCAAGAACCATGCTATGGTAATTGGAATTATTTTAAAATCATTGGAAAAAATTAACCTTCTATCAATTTAATAAAACCCTGGATTCAAACTGCACACTGGAAAGAAAAAAAACTAGTCTAATGTAAAAAAGTATAATCCTTTAAATACTTATTAGGTTTGCAGTATAAACACACTGGAAACCACATCAAAAGTATATTCTATTATTACAGCCTCTTTCTAAGTGACCATTTATTCTGCTTCTCAGAATTAATTCCAATAATTTGCCCACCACCAAAGTCAGACTTACTGGGCTGCATTTTTCTGGTCCACCTCTTGCACCCTTTTCTAATATTGGTACAATGTTCGCAGACCTCCAATCCTCTGGTACTTCACCTGTATCTGGTGAGGATTGGAAAATGATTCTCAAGAGTATCTGCTGTTCCCTCCCTGACTTCTTTTAACAGCCTGGGATACAATCCTTCCAGCCCCTGTGATTTATCCTCCTCCAAGAATTGTCAGTCCCTCCAATACTTTCTCTCTCACTATACTTCTTGTACCTAATATTTCTGCAAAGGTAAACTTTCACAAACTCCATTGGAAACACAAAAGGTATTTATTAATAAGAATTGTACAGCAGCCACACGACTGTAGCTAGTTCCCAAAATGTCCCTTTGCCAAAGAAGGCTCCGCCCCCTAGGGTGAATTCCTACTCTGAGTCCCGATTGGTCGATGTGACCCTTACTCTGCTGTGTTGCCCTTAAAGGGACAATCATCACAATTTCAAATTCCTCTTCCAATGAGGATGTTGGCATCATCACTCTCCTTAGTGAAGACAGAGACGAAGTCTTCATTAAGAACTCTGCCTATATCTTCTGCATAAGTTACCAAGTACATTTCTGATAGGCCCAAGGTTCTCTTGCTTTTAGTGTACTGGTAAAATATCTTGATGTTTTCTTTGATTTTATCTGCCAATATTTTTCCATATCCTCTCTCTACTTTCCTAATTTCCTTTGTTACTTCACCCCTGTACTTTCTCTACTCTAGGCTTTCTGTAGTATTACGTTCTTTGTCACTGTCGTAAGCTTTCTTTTTCTGCTTTATCTTACTTTGCATGTTTCTGGATAATCAGGGGGCTCTAGGTTTGTCAATACCACTCTGTTGCTCTTTTTTGGGGATAAGGCTACACTGTACCCCTGGAATCTCAATTTTGAATACTTCCCACTGATTTGACACTGCTTTCTCTTCTAGTAGCCGTATCCAGTCAACAGATGAAATTCTCCGTTTCTGAGACTAAGTGCGGTGTTGGGTGACTCTGCTGGTGCCTTTCCCGCTGGCCAGAATGGCAGGATTCTGCGCCAGATTCAGCGCTTGAAGCCTCTTTCATTATGTACAGGCGTGTTCCCCTCTGAGTCATTTGGTGGGCTGGCAGCTGATTTGTCCATCCAATGTGAGCTGTCTCTCTCAAAGGTCCCGGCACCTATTTAAATACCAGCCCAGTCCACTCATATCATTCTCTCCAGACCTCCTGTCTTCACCAGACCATGCAGGATAACAGCAACCCAGAGGAAAAAGGCTTGCAGCCTCAAGAAGAAGTCTGTTCCTTGACTCAACCACCCTCCCTGTGAGCCCATCACCTGCAAGCTACCCATCCCCCACTTGGACATCCATGCATCATTCTGGAGTCTTTGTGCATCTTTTTCCAGTAAATGATGTGGTATCCCTTTAACCCCCTTGTTTGTGAGCCTTCCATGCAGCCTTGTCAGGTCCAGCTTCCCTCCCCTTGGTCTTCCCTCTGCCTTCCATCCACATCTACCTCCTTGCCCTTCTGCGTGCCATTGTGAGCCCTCGCCCTTCTCCCTTCCTTTGTACAGCTCTCCTTCCACATTGCCCTCTTTGTCTTATTAGGCCAACCCCCCTACACCCCCTGGCCTCACTTCGCACCCTACCCCCTGGTCGATCTTCAGACTTTGTTGTGGTGGCTGCGTGAGTCCCGCAGCGCAATCCTATCCAAATAAACACTTGTGTGAAGCACTAGGGGGGAGGAGACCTAGAAACATAGAATCATAGAATCCTACAGTGCAGAAGGAGGCCACCCGGCCCATCGAGTCTGCACCAACCACAATCCCACCCAGGCCCCATCCCCACAACCCCACGCATTTACCCCAGCCAGTCCCCTTGACACTAAGAGACAATTTAGCATGGCCAACCAACCTAACCTGCACATCTTTGGACTGTGGGAGGAGACTGGAGCACCCGATGGAAACCCACACAGACAAGGGAGAAAGTGCAAACTCCACACAGACAGTGACCCAAGCCAGTAATCGAACCCGGGTCTCTGGCACTGTGAGGCAGCAATGCTAACCACTGTGCCACCGTGCCACCCTACAGAGTACCTCTATACTCCCCAGCTACCTGCTGGTGTCAGTCAGACACTCCAATGTTGTATAATGCCAGCAGGAGATTACATTGGTCTAATATCCGATTGATCAAGATTGACATGCACCAGGTAGTCTTCAAGTGACTTTCAGATGAGCGTAACAATATTCTGCCATAGTTCAACACTGCTCCCGATATGCTGTTCATCACTGCCAGGGCAGACCGGTTCCTGCCCTCCATCTCCAGGCCGAGCTAGTCTTCATGAATAGGATTGTGCTGCTGGACCCTCCTCTGTCACCGTCTTGGATCAGCACTGTGCCTGCGAGCTGCATGCCAGCTTTCACACCTCAGCCAGCACAGAATTGTACAAAATTGTGAAATCCCGTCCTTTGTGTCTCGGGAAGTCCGCCGTCAAAGAGGTTCCCCCAGCCTTACTTCCCTTCCAGCTGCTGACTGACTTGTGGTTGGTAATGATAATAATGATCGGTAAAGTCAAGCGTGAGGTTTTGAAAGCTAGAGCTACAGAAGCATACGGGCAATAGGTGACATAATGGAATATGACACTCTCATTACACCTCGGAGACTGGATGTCAATTCCAGTTCTCGCTGAGAGCGATGCAAACCTAGTGTGTCAGGCAGTTGGTGAATCCTAAATGAAATTAGTTTGTCTCTCTCAATCCAATCCTCAATGGACAGGGGTCCATAGGATAAAGCCTCCCATTATCCAATGCTATCAACTCAGAAATCTCATTCAGAGCGTTCATAAGTACATTGTATTTGCAGTAGAGAAACAGGCCATTTAGCCCAACTGGTTTATGCTGGTGATTATCATTCATGTGAAACTTTTCCTATCCTATTTACTTCATCTCAGCCTATTAACATTACTTTCTATTACCTTCCCTCTCATGAGTTTATGTAACTTCCCCTAAAAGGCATCTTTATTTCAGATTCTAACCATTCTGTGACTTCCTTGTTGGATTTGTTAGTGACTATCTCATATGCACATTCTCAGTGTTAGACGCTCCCACAAGTGGAAACATCTTCTCTGTCTTGAGTATGGAGAAAGACGATAGAATGATGGATAGAATGGAGGATCTCAATCACTGAAGGATAGAATGGAGAGTCCCATTCACTGAGGGAAAGAATGGAGGGTCCCATTCACTGAGGGATAGAATGGTGGGTCTCTTTCACTGAGGGATAGAATGGAGAATCCCATTCACTGAGGGATAGAATGGAGAGTCCCATTCACTGAGGGATAGACTGGAGAATCCCATTCACTGAAGGATAGAATGGAGAGTCCCATTCACTGAGGGATAGAATGGAGAATCCCATTCACTGAGGGATAGAATGGAGAGTCCCATTCACTGAGGGAGAGAATGGAGAGTCCCATTCACTGAGGGATAGAATGGAGAATCCCATTCACTGAAGGATAGAATGGAGAGTCCCATTCACTGAGGGAGAGAATGGAGAGTCCCATTCACTGAGGGATAGAATGGAGAATCCCATTCACTGAGGGATAGAATGGAGAATCCCATTCACTGAGGGATAGAATGGAGAATCCCATTCACTGAGGGATAGAATGGAGAGTCCCATTCACTGAGGGATAGAATGGAGAATCCCATTCACTGAGGGATAGAATGGAGAATCCCATTCACTGAGGGATAGAATGGAGAATCCCATTCACTGAGGGATAGAATGGAGAGTCCCATTCACTGAGGGATAGAATGGAGAATCCCATTCACTGAGGGATAGAATGGAGAATCCCATTCACTGAAGGATAGAATGGAGAATCCCATTCACTGAAGGATAGAATGGAGAATCCCATTCACTGAGGGATAGAATGGAGAGTCCCATTACTGAGGGAGAGAATGGAGAGTCCCATTCACTGAGGGATAGAATGGAGAATCCCATTCACTGAGGGATAGAATGGAGAGTCCCATTCACTGAGGGAGAGAATGGAGAGTCCCATTCACTGAGGGATAGAATGGAGAATCCCATTCACTGAGGGATAGAATGGAGAGTCCCATTCACTGAGGGATAGAATGGAGAATCCCATTCACTGAGGGATAGAATGGAGAATCCCATTCACTGAAGGATAGAATGGAGAATCCCATTCACTGAGGGACAGAATGGAGAATCCCATTCACTGAGGGATAGAATGGAGGAGCCCATTCACTGAGAGATGGAATGGAGAGTCCCATTCACTGAGGGATAGAATGGAGCTAGCTATTTATTTGTTATTTGTTGGTTTATTCATTGGGACTGGGCTGCATCTTTGGTTGGCTTGTCACCTCCGAGTCAAGCTATGGATTTACGTTAGGCCCTGGATCAGGATTTAGCCTCTACTCCACTAATTTAAACAGTGGCCAGCAAGGTGCCGTTGTTAAGCCGTTAAGTTCCGCTTCATCTTACTGTGGAGTATCGATGGTCACACATAGAAATACGGAACAGCATAAACATGACAGGTATACCAGCAGCAGCCTGGTAAAAATGATCTGCTGTAGACTGGACTGCCCCGTGCATCCGATTCGGCAAACACCCAAAAGGCACATTAGTGTAAGAGGAGGTGAAAAACTCTGCCCTATGTGTAGCCAGCTCACTCTCAGTGAAGTGCTCTGCTCTGCTCGAACAGCAACTGTTCCCCAATGGGCCACGGTTACAACTGCAATGGGATGCAGCTACCACTCCTGATGAGGTCAGTGCTTGTACTTATTGTTACAAATAGGCTGAGGGGGGGAATGAAGATGTTCCTGTGTCATATTATCAGTCCAGTAGCGACTGCTCATTATGTGGTCAGACAAATAGTCAGACAATTGTGAGATCTGTTCTGTGATGTTGGTCCAGAGATATAAAAGGAAGCAGTGCAGCGACGCCGTGGGCAGAATTTTAAGCATTCTGGAGCAATGGGATCTAATTTATCATTCATTGGAGTGCAATGAATAATTGAGATACAGGTCTAACCTGAACTCTAAATCAATTAAATGATTATTACCAAAAATTGGAAGTAAAGCCTTGAAGTTGAATAGAATAACAGAGGGCTGAATTTCAGCACTTGAAAGTCAGGCTGGGTGAGATGCAAACATTGTTTTAAAATCTCATACTCCATCGCAACAGACCCATCTCCTGGGACACAAGGGGCTACCCACTCTGACTGCCTCTGATTGAACCGGATTTTCAGGTTTAAGCGTAGCCAGTCGGGTTTCCCAGGCCTCAGGAATCCCAGCAGCTGAGGGACAACTGAAAGGGGGTGGGGGGAGGATTGTGTTTAGCATTGGCCATTTGCTCTCGCGGTGAACAAAGGCACAAACTCCCATGAGAGCTAGAAAACATCGGCAAGATTCCATTTTCCCAACCAGTGTCGTGATGAGGCTCCCACCCAGGAAGGTCAGGAACCTCATTTCCATGTATTTAAGTATAATTAGTGGGCTTCTCCATTGCATCACGCCCACATTCGGAATCGTCCACTCGCTGACATGGCGTCACGTTGGTGAGATTCACAATTAGTTTTTAAAAACGTGAACCAAGATGAAGGGAACCAGCACAGGTAAGTATAGTCCCCGAGGCAGAGAGGAACATGGTCAGGCAGTAAGTGAAAGATCCTGTGTATGTGTAGTCCTGTTTGCTTCAGCCTATGCAAAGACTTCATTTTAAGATATTTCTGCCTATGCACAATTACATCTAAATGCCAGACTGTAGGGGTTAACTAACTCTGCTAAGCTGAACAATTGTAGCTAACTTGACTACATGTAGAATCAGAAGGCATGATGGGTTAGCTAAAAATTGACTGCATTCCTGAAGGGTACACAATGCAGGCAAACAACAGCATATCAACAGCTGCAAGGATTGTTTTTCTCGATGGAAGCAGCCTGCAAAAAACACTTCCAATGACAAGATAAGGATTGGAGACAGCATGCGAAAAACACTTCCAATAACGAGATAAGGATTAAAATATATTTTTAATTTTTCAGTTTCAGTTGAGTGAGTTCAAGTTGAGTTCAGTTCAATCCTTAGATTAAAGGACCTGACTGAGAAGCCAGTCTTCAAGTTTTTTTTTTACTTCTGTCATATGTCATTTTTTTACTTCTGTCAGGGCGGCACGGTAGCACAGTGGTTAGCATTGCTGCTCCACAGCTCCAGGGTCCCGGGTTCGATTCCCGGCTCGGGTCACTGTCTGTGTGGAGTTTGCACATTCTCCTCGTGTCTGTGTGGGTTTCCTCCCACAGTCCAAAGATGTGCGGGTTAGGTTGATTGGCCAGGTTAAAAAAAATTGCCCCTTAGAGTCCTGGGATGCGTAGGTTAGAGGGATTAGCGGGTAAAATATGTGGGGGTAGGGCCTGGGTGGGATTGTGGTCGGTGCAGACTCGATGGGCCGAATGGCCTCCTTCTGCACTGTAGGGTTTCTATGATATTAATTTTTAAAAGTTCTTTTCAATAGAAGAAAACCAGTTTAAAACTCATACCAGTGCTGTCCTCCCATCTCTTCAAACGAATGAATGGACCCAACAGTAAGTAGTCTGCCACTAGAGAGAGGGTGGGGTGGAGTTCCATATAGTTGGAGGGGGTGGAGTTCCATGTAGGTGGCGGGGGTGGAATTCCGTGTAGGTGGCGGGGGTGGAAAGGAGTTTCCTTTTTTTAAATTGGAGATCGGGTGCCCCAATCTTGGAATTCCCTGTTTTGCCAGCTTTTTCTAGCCCTGCCCCGCCAAGCTGATGGCATGGGTCACGCCTCCATTTTGTTTGTTTGCAATGTGCTGCACAAAGTGGAGAGAAAAGCCGGCTGTGCAGTCAGTGAGCTGCACACCAGTTTTCTCACCTTGTCCAAATTCTGCCCAGTGTAAGCACCTTTACAACACTGCCACCCCACCCCTTCCTCCTCCTCCCCCATACCCCTTTGGCTCCCCAAGCTTCCCCTCCCATCAGGCACCCACCCCCATCATTGTGATTGGGGATCTGGCTCCTTGGGCCTAACAGCCCTCTCCCCCACCCTCAACACCATGAATTGGATCCACCTCCTTCCTGCAGGCTGCAAGTCCTCCCCACCTGAATGGAAGACAAGCCTACCAATCATGGGCGGAGGTTAGAGAGCCAGTCAAGCACAAAAGATGCACGTTATGGATTTCCAAGTTTCCCGTTGAAACTCCGCCACTCATAAGATGCTGACTCTGTGGAAAGATATACATAGAACTTATTTTTTCCCAAACCAACTGTTAATAAACCACAGTTCATGTAGGTTGTTAGAAGTTATAAATAAACATAAACAGCATTTATTAATATATGAACTGCAGTGATTTGTTAACTCTGCAGCCCTCTGCTGGGTATCTTCCATTGATGTGTTGAATCCAAATTCCTTACATATAAATTCAGATATAACAGTCAGTGTTTGCAATGCTCACCATCCATGCATGAATATTTCATATTCAGTCAGTTTATCTCTCCATTCCCCGTTCAGTGTAATCCAAACAACAATCCATTTTTTTGCAGGTTTTGAATTTTGTTTAGGAGTCCGCAAAGCCAGGCAATTTTTAAAATTAGAGATAATCTAATTCTCCAGATGGACCAACAAGGCATCACAACTTGTATTTCTATGGTGCCTTTCCCAGCATCCCTAAGAGCTTTATAACAAATTAAATATTTCTGAGGAAAGTCACTATTGTAATGTGAGGAAATTCAGCAACCAATTTGCACACAGCAAGCTCTCAGCAAAAAAAAACATGCGATATTGTCCAGATCATGGGCGAACTTTCCCGCTCCACCCATCACGGGAATCATAGCGGGCAAGAGGCAGACCATGGAAAGGTCCATTGACCTTGGGTGGGATTTTCCGATTTCATGGTGAGTGCGGCTATAAAATCCCACCCTATTTGTTTCTGTGATGTTGGTTCAGGACACTAAGAATGCCCCGGCCCAAAACAGTGTCACAGGATCCTTTACATCCAGTCATGAAGACATACATTTAACATCTCCCAAGAGACAGCCCTGGAGTGTCAATCTTCATGAGATGCTCAAGTCTCGAGAGCAGGGCTTGAACCCACACCTTGCTGCCTGTGTTGAGCTGAGCTTATTCACTGCGTTACAGTTGACACATGCCATTTTATTTTTGGTTAGCACACTAAGCAGTTGAAATCTCAAGCAGTGTTGCACACAGAGAATCAATATACTTTACAAAAATCAAACACTCAAGAGAACTTTAACTCCACAGGTGGCCTCCTAAACTGGGTCAAGGCATTTTGTTGAACACTTCATTGACAAGGAGGGACTTTGATTGTTGGATCTAGCTGCTGTGTGTTACACAACTGTTTGTTTATTGAGGGGCCACTGGAGGAAAAGAGTCAGTTTGCTTCGATTGACGGTCAAAAGCAGGAGAAAGTGTGTTGTTACCATGCTAATTGTTCAAAATGTAAATCAACCAGGACACGGCGGACAGAGTACCCTTCGTCGTCCAGTACTTCCCCGGAGCGGAGAAGCTACGGCATCTCCTCCAGAGCCTTCAACATGTCATTGATGAAGACGAACATCTCGCCAAGGCCATGCCCACATCCCACTTCTTGCCTTCAAACAACCGCACAACCTCAAACAGTCCATTGTCCGCAGCAAACTACCCAGCCTTCAGGAAAACAGTGACCATGACACCACACAACCCTGTCCCACAGCAACCTCTGCAAGACGTGCCGGATCATCGACACAGATGCCATCATCTCACGTGAGAACACCATCCACCAGGTACACGGTACATACTCTTGCAACTCGGCCAACGTTGTCTACCTGATACGCTGCAGGAAAGGATGTCCCGAGGCATGGTACATTGGGGAAACCATGCAGATGCTGCAACAACGGATGAATGAACACCGCTCGACAATCACCAGGCAAGACTGTTCTCTTCCTGTTGGGGAGCACTTCAGCGGTCACAGGCATTCGGCCTCTGATATTCGGGTAAGCGTTCTCCAAGGCGGCCTTCACGACACACGACGGCGCAGAGTCACTGAGCAGAAACCGATAGCCAAGTTCCGCACACATGAGGATGGCCTCAACCGGGATATTGGGTTCATGTCACACTATCTGTAATCCCCACAGCTTGCCTGGATCTGCAGAGTCTCACTGGCTGTCCTGTCTGGAGACAATACACATCTCTTTAACCTGTCTTAATGCTCTCTCCACTCACATTGTTTGTATCTTAAAGACTTGATTAGCTGTAAGTATTCGCATTCCAACCATTATTCTGTAAATTGAGTCTGTGTCTTTATATGCCCTGTTTGTGAACAGAATCCCCACTCACCTGAAGAAGGGGCTTAAGGCTCTGAAAGCTAGTGGCTTTTGCTACCAAATAAACCTGTTGGACTTTAACCTGGTATTGTTAAACTTCTTACTGTGAGAATAGTTGATGCAGGTAACCAGTCTGGGACCCTTCCTCTGGGGATTGAAGGAGGGCTACATGTATTTAATTGGTTCAGAAGAATCATTCCAGTTTTCTGCAGAAGTATGTTGATTTGATTCAGAATCTGACAAAGATTCTTTTGCCCTTTAACGAATCATAGAATCCCTACAGTGCAGAAGAAGGCCATTCGGCCCATCGAGTCTGCATCAACTTTCTGACACAGCATCCCCCCCAAGCCCTATCCTCATAGCTCCATGTATTTGCCCTGCTAATCTGCCTAACTTGGAACAATAAGGGACAATTTAGCATAGCCAATCCATCTAACCTGCACATCTTTGGAGTGTGAGAGGAAACTGGAACACCTGGAGGAAACCCACGCAGAACATGGGGACAACGTGCAAACTCCACCCGACTGTCACCCAAGGCTGGAATTAAACCAAAGCTGGTGCTGTGAGGCAGCAGTGCTAACCACCGTGCCACCACTGAGTTAACAGAACATTAGTGCGTGAATTCAGTTACACAGCAACTGGTTGCTCATCCCCTGATGTCTGAGTGGTGCTTCAGTTTTGTTCTGGACAGACATGGCAATGTATGGCTTCAATCTTTTCCTCATTGACAACCCATTCCCACATCCTGCAGTCTCTCTCATGTTCTCTTGAATTTTCTCCAAATTCTCTCTCTCTCACTTGCTCAATTCAGGCTCCCACATCTTCTGTAATAAGAAAGCACGAGTGGTTCCATGATCTCTTGTCTCTGAGTCAGAACGTGGAAGATTTCAAAATTCCATTCCCAGACACTTGTGTGAAAAATGTAGGCTGATCTCCCAATACAGTACTGAGGGAGAGCCGCACTGTCAGAAGTGCTGTCTTTTGGCTGTGAAATTAAAGCATAATCTCATCTGGTCTATTAGCTAGATGTAAAATATTCCAGGGTACTATTTGGAAGAAGAGTAGGGAAGTCCTTCCTGGTGCCCTTGTCAACACTTCTACCTCAACTAACATCACTAAAACAGATAATTTGGCCACTAATTCATTGCAGATTGTAGGGACTGCCATTTGCAAATGGTTGCCTTATTTCCTTCAGCTGGGATTACACTTCAAATGTCCTTCATTGACTGTAAGGCACCTTGGAATGTCTGAGGTCATGAAACGTCTTGATATAAATATAAATCTTTGTTTTCACATTTGTTACCAACAGTATGAAGAAGGGAAGGGGAAAAGAAGTGGGGATGGGAATAGGAATGGGCATTAAGCAAGGGAGGGAAGGAGAGGGGGAGTGGGAGCCAAGGGAGACTGGGAATGCAGTGAACTACACCAGACACAAGAGTCAGGAGAATGAAATGCCTGCAATGGGGTAAAATGTTAGAGGAGGGAGAGTGTGAAGAGACGTGGGAATGATTTGAAGCTGAGAGAGATTGTAAATGAATCTGACAGAGTTAGTGCTGGTCAGCAAGGAATGAGGCAGCTGCGGAGGGAGCGGGGAAGGAGTGATGGGTCAGCATGTCTCAGAATGGGACAGAATGTGGGCAGCTACATTTTGGAACAGTTGGAATGTATCAAGGGTGCAGAGGGAGGTTGGTGGGTAAATAAATAAAGATTGTGCAGGAGTCAAGTCTGAAATGTAAAAGGGAGGGTCGGATTTTAGTGGGAGTCAGGGTTGGGTGATCTGGGGCAGAGTGTGACTGTGTTATAATAGTGAAAGCAAACAGACTCGATGATGATTACGATGCTGACTTTGGAACAGAGCACCAATTTAACAATATGCCAAGATTTTACATGGCGTGGCGAGGGAACGCAGCTTAAGACGGCTGCAAATGATGGATTCAGCCTTGTCGATCTGCGTGGCTTGTAGCAG
This sequence comes from Mustelus asterias, assembly GCF_964213995.1. NCBI lineage: Eukaryota > Metazoa > Chordata > Chondrichthyes > Carcharhiniformes > Triakidae > Mustelus > Mustelus asterias. The sequence goes on along the minus strand of NC_135823.1, from coordinate 30,004,561 downwards.
GATTAACCTGGGAGCACTTGCTGAGGAGAGTGAAGCATGAAAGTATTTAACTTGGTCGAACCTCTCAATGGAATTGAATTCATCAGTGACTTCAATTCAAGAGTTACCTTGGCTAAGGAGCGAATAAAATAGACAAAAGAAATGCTTCTTCAGCACCAAACACAGTGATTGGGGTACACATCGGGGAGGTACCTTTGACCAACTCCCTGGCAGAGACACTACTTCCCCAAGGTACTTCCCCAACCGGGAATATTGTAAAACGAACAACCACTGAAAAGAAAATGACCAGAGTTCCCATCACTCATTCATTGCCCTTTACAATAGGCAGTTCAGGAAGGATTTTGACCCAATGACAGTGAAGGAACAGCGATACAGTTCCAAGTCAGAGTGGTGCATGTCTTGGAGGAGAACTGTTCTCATGAATCTGCTGCCCTTGCTCGACCAGATGTTAGAGATTGCAGGTCTGGAAATTTCTGTCAAAGAAATCCTGGCAAATCGATGCTGCGCATCGTTGCTGCCATTGAGAGGTGGAGGTGGTAAGAGGTGGATTGGGATTATGCACTAATATTACCTCCTGAATCTATACCAAGAATGCTTTATCCTGCTTTCCAATCTTTTTTCCCTGTCTTTATGCAGCTTTCATATTGAATTCCCACGATATCACCGCAGGAGTTCCTCAGGATGGTGTCCTAGGCCCAATCATCTTTAGCTGCTTCATCAATGACTTCAATGACCTAAGGTCAGAAGTGGGGATGTTCGTTGATGATCCCATGTTCACCACCATTCATGACTCTTCAAATACCGAAGCATTTGTGTACATATGCAGTAAGACCTGGACGACAGTCAGACTTGGGCTGACAAGTGGCACATAACTTTCATGGCACAAAGGTGCCACCCAACCACCATCACCAATAAGCGTCACCCCTTGACATTCAATGGCATTACCATCACTGAATCTCCCACTATCAACATCCTAGAGGTTACCATTGACCAGAAACCCAACCAGACTAGCCATAGAAATACCGTGGCTACCAGAGCAGGTCAGAGGCTCCAAATTCTGTGCAGAGTAATTCACCTCCTGGGGCGATTCTTAAGTGGACTTAAATGGAGGCCGTTTAGCAGGCTTCCTGCTGGGCACCACGGCCTCTGCGCGTCTCCACCCGCCGGATTTCCGGTGTCATCAGCTCTGCGCCAGAAATTGGCGTGGAGCTGAATAAATTATTTATATGATCATTTACATGTAATTAGCGGGCCCAGAGACCCGCTAGTGTCTCCCTCCCGCCAGGAACGTTTCACTCCATCGGGATTTACAACAGCTCCCCACTAGTGGGCCCGACCCTGCTGGAGTAAAGGGTGGCCATGGAGACTCCCCCAAGAGGTCAGGGGTAAAGGGGGAGGTGCCCCCCTGGAGGGGGCAATTGGTGGGAGGCCCTGGTGCCACTCTGCACTGGGATCAGTGACAGAGGGAGGGAGGCCAGCGATTGGGGCTGACCATGAGTGGGGGGGGCGGAGGTTGGCCAGTCATGGGGTTTGAGGCTGTGGTGGGTCTGGGGGGTCAGGGCTGCAGGGGGGGCTGGGTCTTGGTGCCGGTGGGGGGGTGGGGAATGGGAGATCAGGACTGCCGAGGGTGGGGGGGGGGCGCAGTGATTGAGGCGGGCCGACAAAGGGGGGAGGGGGTTCAGGGCTGGCCCAGACATGTTGGAGAGACTGTCAGTGACTGCAGCATGGGGGGGGTCACATGGCCAGCGATGTGGGGTTGCGGGACTGGCCAGCAATCAGGAGGCCAGCAGTGCTGGGTCACTGCGCATGCACTGATCTTGGCGCTGACAGATTGGCACACGCGCAGTGGCCCACTCAGCGCTACCCTGCCGGCCTCTCCAGTGGGAATGGGCCCCATCCACTGATTTTCAGTGTGATTCCCGCTAGGGCACTCTGTGATGCAGAGAGTGTGGGAGACTCATTTTGAAAATCCTGCTGAAAAAAACAATGGGATTTAGTTCAGTTTTTACACAAATTCGGCACTCAGAATGTTTTTGGGGGAATCCCACTCCCGAATACCCAAACCCTGTCCACTATCTGCAAGGTACAAGTCTGAAACCCACAGACTGTACCACCCTGAAGGACAAGAGCAGTAAATGCAAGGAAACATCCTCATCTGCAAGTTCCCCTCCAAGCCACTGGCCATCCTGACTTGGAAATGTATCGCCGTTCCTTCACTGTTGCTGGGTCAAAATCCTGGAATTCCCTCTCAGCATTGTGGTTGTGCTTACAACACATGGACTGCAATGGTTCAAGGAGGCAGCTCACCGCCACCTTCTCTTGGACAATTAGGGATGGGCAATAAATCCTGGTCTAGCCAGCGACGTCCACATCCTGCAAATGAGTAAATAAAAAATAACAAAAGAACAGGTTAGCATGAACTTAAGTGATCGGGTAAAATATCTCCATTGAAGGGATGGCATTCTTTTTTGCTGTGAGTTTAGTTCCTGCTGTGTGCTATTTTTAGGGCTCCATATTACCCATTTGAATAGCTTAAATCCTAAATTGAAAGGGAGTTGAGGCAAGTCAGTGGGTTTGCTGAATGTAGAATGAATTGAAGCCACGGAAATTAGAAGAAGACAGTGACAGCAGTCATAGAAATCATAGAAACCCTACAGTGCAGAAGGAGGCCCATTCGGCCCATCGAGTCTGCACCGACCACAATCCCTACATATCCCTACATATTTTACCCACTAATCCCTCTAACCTACGCATCTCAGGACTCTAAGGGGTAATATTAGTTTGGCCAATCAACCTAATCCGCACATCTTTGGACTGTGGGAGGAAACCGGAGCACCCGGAGGAAACCCACGCAGACACGTGGAGATTGTGCAAACTCCACACAGACAATGACCCAAGTCGGGAATATTGGGGTGAAATTGATTTTTACCCTCGCGATAAATGTCCGTTTCAGTCGCCTCCCAAAGCTTCTGCTCCATTTGGATAAGAGGCTGACAGTCAGATATGTAACAGGAATTTGGAGTCTTTCCATACTTAGTTCTATCATTTCTCTTGTTCCTATCCTATTCCACTGGCTTGATCAGGTGACGTTTTGCCAAGTGTTGGTGTGCAACAATTCTTTTAAACATCTAATCTGGTTCTCCCAACTTCCTGTCACCCTTCAGGTTGTCTTGCCAAGCGAGTCAGCACTTACTTTTCCATTCTTCACTTACGGGAAACCAAAGCCAGTATTTATTGTCCATCCCTAAATGCCCTGGAGAGGGTGGTGCTGAGCTGTCTTCTTCAACTGCTGTAGTCCATCTGGTGTAGGGATACCCACAGTGCTGTTAGGAAGGGTGTTCCAGGGTTTTGTCCCAGGGACAGCAATTCATTTCCAAGTGAGGATGGTGAATGGTTTGTAAGAGAACTTACAGCTGGCGGTGTTCCCTATGCCCATGTTGCCCTTGTTCTTCTCGGTGGTAGAGGTCAAAGGAGACTTGGTGAGTTGCTACAGTGCATCTTGTAGATGGTACACACTGCATCCCAGTCACTCCCTCCTGTTCTCCCTTCCTGACTCAGTGCTATCCTGCCTTTCTGCCCACACTCGTTGCAGATGCTGTGTCTATCTCTCTGCACATAGGCCAACTGAGGAAAGCTGTTATTAATGGATGGCAGCCAAATAAGTGAGGATCCCAGGGTTAATCCTGGTCCATGCCAATTTAAATGAACTCAACTGACATTGCACAGCAGAGAGTTAGCTTAGTTCATTTGACTGATGGTTCCATATCTTAATTCACACAGAGTCCAGTTCACCCATTCCCCTCTGTACTTCCTAACCTATGTTCGCTTCTGACAGTGCCATGATCATAAAATTCCCAGCCTCATGTTCAGTTCCCCCCATGGTCTCCTTGTCCTTCTTTTCTCTGTGACATCCGCCCACCCCACAAGTCTCCAAGATCTGTGTGGTCCTCCAGTTCTGGTCTCTTATGATTTCAATTGCTCCACCATTTGTGGCTGTGCCTTCAGTTGCCTGGGTCCTAAGCTGTGGAATTGCCTCCCTAAACTTCCCCACATCTCTCTTTTTCTCTCTCGCTTTTTAGGATGCTCCCTAAAACCTCCCTCTTTGATCAAACATTTATTAACCTGTCTTAACTTCTCTTTATATAGCGTGATGTCAAAATTTGTCTGATAACACTCCTGTGAAGGGATGTTATACTGTGTTAAGGACGCTAAGGGGTTGGGGGGGGGGGTGGCACGGTGGCACAGTGGTTAGCACTGCTACTTCGCAGTGCCAGGGACCCAGGTTCGATTCCTGGCTTGGGTCACTGTCTGAGTGGAGTTTGCACATTCTCCTCATGTCTGTGTGGGATTCCTCCAGGTGCTCCGGTTTCCTCCCACAGTCCAAAGACGTGCTGGTTAGGGTGCATTGACCATGCTAAATTCTCCCTCAGTGTACCCGAACAGGCACCAGAGTGTGGCGACTGAGGGATTTTCACATTAACTTCATTGCAGTGTTAATGTAAGCCTACTTGTGGTAAATAAATAAACTTTAAACTTTAACTTTAGTTATATGAATGCAAATTGTTGTCACTTCTGAGCCACATATTCAGCACCTAATGCAGGCTGACACTCCGACATGACTGAGGAAGCACTGCACTGTCAAAGATGCCATTCTTCGAATGAGGCATTGGGCTGAATGTCTGCTATTGTAGTTCAACCAGCCATCAAACAGCTTACAGCATCACAATGTCAATCACAACAAACATTTCTGCCTCGATTGATACCAACAGACAACAGCAGAATGAATGCTACACTTGTCCAGGTAACAACGACTTGCATTTACCTAGCAACTTTAACCTGGTTAAAATGTCCCAAGGTGCTTGGCAAAAGCCACTATCAAACAAAACCCAACACCAAGCCAGAAAAGGCTATGTTAGTACAGCTGACCAAATGTTGTTTGAAGGGGGCGAGGTTCAGGATAGGAGGAGGGAAAGGTAGTGAAGATTACTGGAGGGAATTCCAGTGGTTAGGGTCCAGGCAGTTGAAGGCTCGGCTGCCAATGGTGAAGCAATGAAGATTGGGGTTGTGTTACAGGGCTGCCACCATGTTTTTCTTGTTGTAGTTAAAACTAATATTCCCCTCAAGTAACCAGACAAAGTCACAGAGTGGTTTAAGATGATTTATTACTGCAGCTACAGAACCCTGACCAAATCTTTAAAACCAGCCATAGTGCAGAATTCAGAAATATACAAGAAATTAGCATAGACCAATCAAAGTATAAAAGTTAACTCTATCCACTCACAGTTATTGATTAAGGTTACATCATGCATACATAAGGACATAGTTGTCCAATTATAACTTGTGCATGTTATATCAATATATCAAATAATTGTAGCTATGTTTCTGACCAATGATATAAAAAATCTCCCTTTCCAATGTTCCTTCTTCTAATGGGCAAGCAGGAGCTGCAGCTGCACATCATTCAATTAAATGGTCTGTGACTCTTACTTATTTGATTTGATTTATTATTGTCACATGTATTAGCATAAAGTGAAAAGTATTGTTTCTTGCGTGCTATACAGACAAAGCAATAGATATCGTGTATAGAGAAGGAAAGGAGAGAGTGCAGAATTTAGTGTTGCAGTCATAGCTCGGGTGTAGAGGAAGATCTACTTAATCCGAGGAAGGTCCATTCAAAAGTCTGGTGGCAGCAGGGAAGAAGCTGTTCTTGAGTCGGTTTGATACGTGACCTCAGACTTTTGTATCTTTTTCCTGATGGAAGAAGGTGGGAGAGAGTATGTCCCTGGTGCGTGGGGTCCTTGATTATGCTGGCTGCTTTTCCAAGGCAGCAGGAAGTGTAGACAGAGTCAATGGATGGGAGGCTGGTTTGCATGATGGACTGGGCTTCGTTCACAACCCTTTGTAGTTTCTTGCGGTCTTGGACAGAGCAGAAGCCATACCAAGCTGTGATACAACTGGAAAGAATGCTTTCTATGGTGCATCTGTAAAAGTTGGTGAGAGTTGTAGCGGACATGCCAAATTTCCTTAGCCTCCTGAGAAAATAGAGGCGTTGGTGGGCTTTCTTAACTATAGTGTCGTTATGGAGGGACCAGGATAGGTTGTTGGTGATCTGGACACTTAGAAACTTGAAGCTCTTGACTATTTCCACTTCATCCCCATTGATGTGGACAGAGGCATGTCCTCCACTACTTATCTGGGTCCGTTTTAATCAAGGCTTGTGGTTTTCACATAGCTTCCCTAGGTAACTGAGATACAGCTTGCAACTTATGTGATTTTGAAACTTGTATGTTTATTAACCCTTTAAGGTTGCAAGGGAGGTCAGAATTGGAGGATAGTCAGTACACCTCCAATAGTTCACCTTGCAAAGATCCTGGAGATGGAGCAGCATGCTAAGGTCGTAAACATATGAATAATGAATTATTGGAATACTTACTGCAATTGATTCACTACTTCCACCCAGAGAAGGGAAAATACCGAGCAGTGGTCACAAACTTGTGCAAATACACGGGTGGCACAGTGGCACAGTGGTTAGCACTGCTGCCTCACAGCACCAGAGATCCGGGTTCAATTCCGGCCTTGGGTCACTGTCTGTGTGGAGTTTGCATATTCTCCCCGTGTCTGCGTGGGTTTCCTCCAGGTGCTCCGGTTTCCTCCCACAGTCCAAAGATGTGCAGGTTAAGTTGATTGGCCGTGCTAAATTGCCCCTTCCTGACAGGGAGATTAGTAGGGTAAACACGTGGGATTACAGGGAAAGGGCCTGGGTAGGATTGTGGTTGGTGTAGGCTCGATGGGTTCAATGGCCTCCTTCTGCACTGTAGGGATTCTATAATTCTAAAAATGCGAGTGGGCTGAGCTGTGACTCACTCTGAGTGGGTCAGACATGAAAGAATGGTCTATGGTCTCTGGAGCAAGTCACTATTCCCACTCTCGGGTATGTGAGCATGAGCTGGCATTTTCAAGGAGTAAATTGGGATGCGCCTCAATTGTTAATTGATTTAAGATGGATCTGTTTGTGGTTAACCTGAGATTATCGATTAATATTTGCAGGGTAAAGTTTTGCCGAACTCATTGCTCATTTCTCTCAGAAAAGGTCATGTCTGAATTATCTCAGCACAGTGCCTGATGTTCACATCAGTGAAAAACCCCACCAACTTTGTGACAGTCACACTGCCAAACCTCCGAATGCAGTCTGGGGTTCTCGTTTCCATTATTTTGACAGACACCATCGATTGCAGAGAGCTCAATCTTTTAGCGCCATCTACTGCCTGGTTTGTGTACAAAACAGAACATTCCCAGGTACATATCACTTTAAGGGTTATTTAAAGGGGCAATGTCTGCACGGAGTTGACTTGTGTATCAGTGTTTGCTGGAGTTCAGGGAAAATTTACATTAAAAAGCATCAGTGTACCATGAATAGGGGATGTCACCATGACAACAAGGGGGGCCACTGATGTTCAACTGTCCTTCCTTCCCAGTCATAATGTTAAAGGGACAACAGCAGCTGCTCCAAAGTGGAACTCAGCCACAGGGACCGAAATGATCCAAGGTGCAATCCATCTCTCTGTGACAGATTAATGACCTCTGCTGGAGGGATGACGAGTGGAAGGACAGTAGATTTCAGTGCTCACATCAGCAAAAGGGGACAAAGGAGCAGTCAGGATTTCTACTGCTCCTGATCACTAACCAGTGACTGTTGGAAAGTGCACACACACACGTGGATAGCTGGTGAACACAGGGTGCGATGAAGTATAGGAGACATTCCTCCTCCCTGAAATTTCAACATATAATTAAATGCATGCATGCCACTCTGCCCGTTTGTGCTTGGATGCCAAAATGTAGCGGAAACACAAATTGGCAGCATTTCCTCATCACTGAATGGGTGGCACGGTGGCACAGTGGGTAGCCCCAATGCCTCACAGCTCCAGGAACCCAGGTTTAATCCCGGCCTCTGTCTGTGTGGAGTCTGCATGTTCTCCTTACGTCTGCATGGGTTTCCTCCAGGTGCTCCAGTTTCCTCCCACACTCCAAAGATGTGCAGGGTAGGTTGATTAGCCATGCCCCTTAGTGTCCCAAGATATATTGATTAGGGGAATTAGCAGAGTAAATACATGGGGTTACGACGTAAGCCTGGGTAGGAGTTGGTGCAGACTCAATGGGCCAAATGGCCTCCTTCTGCACTGTAGTGATTCTATGATTCTGATGATGAGTTTCAATCCCTTGCATCCCATGCCCTCTTGTAACCTTTTTCAATCCTACAACATCTCAGTGTCAGACTCTAGCTGTCTTCTTGTACCTCCACATCCTCCCTTCACCTCACCGTTAGCAAGTGTGTCCTCATCTATCTGGGTCCTCTTTGATGGAATTCCCTCCCTAAACCTTTCCAAATCCTTACAACCCACTTCCATAACTTAAGCTGTTGGCCAACCTCTCCTAATATCTCCTTCTTTGGCTCAGTGTCCATACTTGGTCTTCGGTACATATTCCGTGAAGCACCTCAGGACATTTTCCTCCACTTAAGGTGCAGACGTTGCTGATGTTCCTTGTCAGGTGCACGTTCAAGACCGTGGATCCACAAACCATTCAACATGCGAAGCCATGCAAAAAAACACAGGCCATTTAAAAAAGAACAACTGTCGAGATACCCGCTCAGCACTCCCACCATGGGGTAGATGCCAGGGTTAATATGCTGACTGAAATATTGGCTGAAACCTATATTTTTGGATTGAAGTGAGGGTTTCTTAGAAGGCAACAACCTCCATTGTTACTGTTCCATTGCACTGATCCATTAAAGTGCCTCAACGCTACACCTGCAAAAGAAATGGGTGCCACACCTTTGGTGTTTCAGCAGAAATATAACACAATCAGCAACACAAATGAAGTTCCAAAAGCACAGAGAAATGCACAGAACCTAAAAAAAAAAGAATAATGTCCATTGTCGAGGGGCAGAAGTAGGCCATTCAGCCTTTCAAGCCCCATTCAATAAGAACATGGCTGCTCTGATTGCAGCCTCACCCCCACATTCTGCTGACACCTGATAGATTCTTGACTAACAAGGAAGTCAAAGGTCATCAAAATATCCAGTGACCTGCCTCTGCTGCTCTCTGGGGCAGGAAGTTCCAAAGACTCACCAGCCACTGCAAGAAACAATTCCCTCTCATTTCCATTTTGAGTGGGAGACCCTTTTTCTTGATCTGTGTCGCCATGCAACCACCTTCGATTCAAATACCCACTACTTTGGATTTCCTCCTATTACTACAAGTACCTTTATGATACTCATCTGCTATCCTGTTCCTAATGCAAACAGAATATATTATTTAATAAAAAGAAAGATTGTATTATATATCTGAATGTCTTTCATGACCACCAGATGCCTCAAAGTGCTTTACAGCCAATGAAATAATTTCAAAGTGTACTTACGGTTGCAGTGTAGGGAGTCTGGCAGATAATGTACACACAACAAACTCCCACAAACAGCCAGGTGATAATGATCAGATAACCTGTTTCCTAGAAGCATACAGCACAGAAACAGGCCTTTCGGCCCACCATGTCTATGCCGGCCATCAAATACCAATCTATACTAATCCCATTTACCAGCAGGCGGTCCATAGCCTGCTACGCCTTGGCGATTTAACTACTCATCCAATGCTCCTTAAATGTTGCAAGAGTACCCGCTGGCTCGACCACCCTCTCAAGCAGAGCGTACAATATTTCCACCCCCCCTCTGGATGAGAAAATGATCCCTAGGATCATTTAAACCATTTACTCTTCACCTTAGACCTATACCCTCTGGTCTTAGACACCTCTGACATGAGGAAAAGATTCTTATCATCTACCCTATATATGCCTCTCATAATTTTGTATATGTCTATCAGATCAGCCTCCTCTGCTCCAGGGAAAACAAACCCAATCTATCCAGTCTCTCCTCATAGTTGAAAATTTCCATCCCAGGCAACATCCTGGTGAATCTCCTTTGCACCCTCTCCAGTGCAATCACATCCTTCTCATAGTGTGGCAACCAGAACTGCACAAAATACTCCATCTGTGGCCTAACTAATATTTTATAAAGTGTACCAAGACCTCCCTGCTCCTATATTCTATGTAAGAAGTTTAACAACACCAGGTTAAAGTCCAACAGGTTTATTTGGTAGCAAAAGCCACACAAGCTTTCGGAGCTGCAAGCCCCTTCTTCAGGTGAGTGGGAATTCTGTTCACAAACAGAGCATATAAAGACACAAACTCAATTTACATGAATAATGGTTGGAATGCGAATACTTACAACTAATCAAGTCTTCAAGAAACAAAACAACATGAGTGGAGAGAGCATCAAGACGGGCTAAAAAGATGTGTATTGTCTCCAGACAAGACAGCCAGTGAAACTCTGTGGGGGTTACAAATAGTGGGACATGAACCCAATATCCCGGTTGAGGCCGTCCTCGTGTGTGCGGAACTTGGCTATCAGTTTCTGCTCAGCGACTCTGCGCCGTCGTGTGTCGTGAAGGCCGCCTTGGAGAACGCTTACCCGAATATCAGAGGCCAAATGCCCGTGACCGCTGAAGTGCTCCCCAACAGGAAGAGAACAGTCTTGCCTGGTGATTGTCGAGCGGTGTTCATTCATCCGTTGTCGCAGCGTCTGCATAGTTTCCCCAATGTACCATGCCTCAGGACATCCTTTCTTGCAGCGTATCAGGTAGACAACGTTGGCCGAGTTGCAAGAGTATGTACCGTGTACCTGGTGGATGGTGTTCTCACGTGAGATGATGGCATCTGTGTCGATGATCCGGCACGTCTTGCAGAGGTTGCTGTGGCAGGGTTGTGTGGTGTCGTGGTCACTGTTCTCCTGAAGGCTGGGTAGTTTGCTGCGGACAATGGTCTGTTTGAGGTTGTGCGGTTGTTTGAAGGCAAGAAGTGGGGGTGTGGAGATGGCCTTGGCGAGATGTTCGTCTTCATCAATGACATGTTGAAGGCTCCGGAGGAGATGCCGTAGCTTCTCCGCTCCGGAGAAGCTATGCCCTGGCTAATGAAGGCATTCTATGCCCTGGCTAATGAAGGCAAGCATTCCATATGTCTTCTTGACCGCACTATCTACCTGTGCTGCCACCTTCAGTGACCTATGGACTTGTACACCAAGGTTCCATTGTTCTTCAGTACTCCCTCGGGATCTACCATCCATTGTGTATATCCTACTCTTATTAGACCTCCCAAAATGCACCACCTCACACTTATCAGGGTTAAATTCCATCTGCCATTGCTCTGCCCAACTTACCAGTTGACCAGCATTAGTTTGTAGCCTAAGACCATCCTCCTCACTATCAACAACACCACCAATTTGTGTGTCATCTGCGGACTTACTAATTATATTTTCTACATTCACATCCAAGTCGTTAATGTATATAATGTATATCCCTATTCTGTAGTAGGGAAAATACATGAATCTATCATAAAGGAAGAAATAACGAGACATCTGGATATAAATTGTCCCATTGGAAAGATGCAGCATGAGTTCATGAAGGGAAGGTCATGTTTGACTAATTTGGTGGAATTCTTTGAGAACATTACGTGCGCAATGGACAATGGGGAACCTGGTGTGGTGTATCTGGATTTCCAGAAAGCATTTGACAAGGTGCCACACCAAAGACTGCTGCATAAGATAAAGGTGCACGGTGTTACAGGTAATGTATTAGCATGGATAGAGGATTGGTTAACTAACAGAAAGCAAAGAGTGTGGGTAAATGGGTGTTTTTCCGGTTGACGATCAGTGACTAGTGGTGTGCCTCAGAGATCATATTGGGACCGCAATTGTTCACGATTTACATAGTTGATTTGGAGTTGGGGACCAAGTGTAGTGTGTCAAAATTCGCAGATGACACTCAGATGAATGGCAGAGCAAAGTGTGCAGAGGACGCTGAAAGTCGGCAAAGGGATATAGATAGTCTAAGTGAATGGGCGAGGGTCTGGCAGATGGAGTAGAATGTTGGTAAATGTGAGGTCATCCATTTTGGTAGGAATAACAGCAAAATGGACTACTCTTTAAATAGTAAAAATTTGCAGCATGCGGCTGTGCAGAGGGACCTGGGTGTCCTTGTGCAAGAATCACAAGGAGTTGGTTTGCAGGTGCAGCAGGTAATTAAGGAGACAAATGGAATTTTGTCCTTCATTGTTAGAGGGATGGAGTTTAAAAACAGTGAGGTTATGTTGCAGCTGTATAAGGTGCTGGTGAGGCCACACCTGGAGTACTGTGTACAGTTTTGGTCTCCTTACTTGAGAAAGGATATCCTGGCACTGGAGGGGGTGCAGAGGAGATTCACTCCGTTGATTCCGGAGTTGAGAGGATTGGTTTATGAGGAGAGACTGAGAAGACTGGGGCTATCCTCATTGGAATTCAGAAGAATGAGGGGAGATCTTATAGAAACATATAAAATTATGAAGGGAATAGATAAGATAGAAGCAGGGAAATTGTTTCCACTGGCGGGTGAAACTAGAACTAGAGGGCAGAGCCTCAAAATAAGGGGGAGCAGATTTAGGACTGAGTTGAGGAGGAACTTCTTCAAAAAAAGAATTCCCTGCCCAGTGAAGCAGTTGAGGCTACCTCATTGAATGTTTTTAAGGCAAGGATAGATAAATTTTTGAACAGTAAAGGAATTAAGGGTTATGGTGAGTGGGCGGGTAAATGGAGTTGAGTGCACAAAAAGATCAGCCATGATCTTATTGAATGGCGGAGCAGGCTCAAGGGGCCAGATGGCCTACTCCTGCTCCTAGTTCTTATGTTCTTATAACTAACAGCAAGGGCCCCAGCAAGATCCCTGTGGTACACTGTTGGTCACAGGCTTCCAATCACAAAAGGCGCCCTCCACCATCACCCTTCACCTCCTATTAGCTTAATTTGCCAACTTGCCTTACATCCCATGAGCTCTAACCTTTTGGACCAGCCTTCCTTGTGAGACTTTGTCAAAGGCCTTACTGAAATCCATGTAAACCACAACGTTTATCAATGTACTTAGTTACCTTTTCAAAACATTCAATTAAATTAGACAGGATCTCCCACCAACAAATCCCTGCTGACTATCCCTAATCAATCCCTGCCTTTCCAAATCCGCATTCAAAACATTGAATGAGTGAACAGGTTGGAGCTCCAGAAAAGAGAAGTGATTAGTGGCCTAGTGGACATAAAGATGATGGCCAGAATTTTACCGCCCTGCCCGCCCCAGGAATTGGGGCAGGGGTGGAGGGGGGTGCAGACCATGGAAAGGTCCATTGACCTCGGGCAGGATTTTACGGTTTTGGAACAAATGAGGCCATAAAACCCCGCCTGATATTTCCACTTGTGGGAGAGGTCAAAGCAGGATCAGAACAATATGAGATAATCACCAATAAATCCAATAAGGAATTCATGAAACAGTTAATTACCCAGAGAGTGATTAGAATGGGGAATTTTGCTGCCATGAGGAGGGTTGAAGTAAACAGCATTGACGCCTATGAGGGGAAGCTGGATAAAGAAAAAGCTGAATGTCATACCGCTGAAATTTCAGCAAAAAATATGAAACAATGAGCAGCACAAATAATCCTCCAAAAAAACAGATGCAGAGAAAAGGCTATGGACTGTGATTTTTCAAACGCACAGCTTGCAAACAGAATCATTGAGTTGGTGATTGCATCCATTCCCATGGAAACAATCCAGAAGGATCTGCTAGATGAGCCCAATACATTTAGCATCGATAAGCTACTCAAGAATGGACATTAATACAAAGCCATCCTTAGAGGTTGATGAAGCTTACAGGTCCTAAGTACAACGCCAATTCTTGCCACACTCAATTGATCACCGGACCTAGTAAGACATGGGAAGTGTGGCCTTCTGCACTCACCAAGGAAATGTCCAGCTTTCCATCAAGCCTTCAGGGCATGTGGCAGAAAGGGCCACTGGTAGTGGTAGTGAACTAGAGCAAAGGCTACAAAGAACTGTGTACTGATCCAAACACACTGTGCACTCCAAGGAACAAGAATGACCATCTGGTACCCTATCAGAAACATAATGTGGAGTTGCCTATGTTGGACTGGGGTGGGCACAGTAAGTAGTCTCACAACACCAGGTTAAAGTCCAACAAGTTTATTTGGTAGCACAAGCTGTCAGAGTGACTCACCTGATGAAAGGGTAACACTCCGAAAGCTCGTGCTACCAAATAAACCTGCTGGACTTTAACCTGGTGCCATCAGAAACATACACATGAGATTATTGACAAACCAGATGATGACAATGATGATGTGCACAACAAGATCAAGAGCGGTGGACACATGTTTCACGCCATCAATCTCATGGAAAACATAGATGACATCACACCGTCCGAAGTGTTTGCCAAGATTCAAATGATCTGTCCTATGAGAGTTGGTAACTATCTGTTCTTGGCCAAGATTGATGCAGGGGCAAGTGATAACATACTACCTCTGTGAATTCTAAAAGACATGAATCCACAGATGTGGAAGTATCAGGGTGAAACCTACGACTGTGCAACTTTCAGTCCACAACAGTGGACTAATTCCCTGTGCAGGATCCATAGTCCTGGAGTACAAGTACAATCAATCCTCCTGGGACTAACAGATGTTCTATATTGTGGAAACTGAAGGCCCCAGAGATTGTAGGTCTATTGGTACGTTGGGATCTGCCACATGTAACAATGCATGGTATCAGTCAGACACCACAGGACAGATCAACTACTCAGGAACTACTCCGATCAACTCCATTCACAACCTAACATCACAATATCCAGAATGTTTCAACAAAATTAGCCTTTTCAAGAGAGCTGCAATGTTACACCTGCAGGAGAAACGTCAGTATTACCTACCAACCTATTTTCCTAATGAAGTTTTTATCATATTTGGTGGAATAATCAATATTGTCTTAACCATGGTATGGTTTAGCCATTAATTGGTTATACAAATTTAAACTAAACTTCAACCAAATCACTTTGGAAATGTTGGTTTCTGTCATTCCCTGAAGAAAAACAAGAGCCTAGAAATTCCTCAGAGTTACGCCATTAATTAAAGGTTTGCACCAATCAATGGCCCATAGAGGGGTAGTTACACCCAGGTTTCATCAGCCTGGTTATTTGTATAGCCATTGGTGTAAAGCCAATGTAATACTTGGGCAGTTCAGCTTGCACGCATCAGCAGCAGACTGAGGGTCAACCAAGAAACACTCTCTTAATTAGCTCGGACAACCCACTGGGTGTCTCAGTATTAGCACTGAATCTTCAAGAACCATCTAAACCCAAACATCAGCCGGGAATTCTTTTTTAATTATTCCCTCATAAGATGAGGGAAAAACTAGCAACCCAGAAGGAAAAATTACAAATATGAATACTGGTCCAAACTTCTAGGAAGGTCAGCGTTAATTGTTCATCCCTAATTCCCTGTGAGAAGAGCCACCTTCTTGAATACCTACTAAATCATTTCGGAGGGCAGTTAAGAATCAACCACATTGCTGTGGATCTGGAGTCACAAGCAGATCCAGAACAGATAATGAGGGCAATATTTAGCCCTTAATCAACATGGTTAAAAACAGATTATCTGATCATTATCTCAATGCAAATTGGCTGCTGGGTTTCCTACATTAGAACAGGAACACTTCAAAAGTACTTTGTTAGCTGCCAGACACTTTGATATGTCTTGTGGTCTTTAAATATGAGTCTTTCTTTTCCTTTCTTAATCCACACAGGTTAGACAGTGATGTATTCCATTGCTGTTTCAGGGAGTTGCTGACTGGTTTTGCAAGGGATGGAACACTTCCCTACTTGGTTATAAGCCAAACACAGCCAGGGAAGAGGAGAAGCGGAAGGAGAAGCGGCACGATGGCACAGTGGTTAGCACTGCTGCCTCACAGCGCCAGGGACCTGGGTTCAATTCCCGGCTTGGGTCACTGTCTGTGTGGAGTTTGCACATTCTCCCCGTGTTTGTGTGGGTTTCCTCCAGGTGCTCTGGTTTCCTCCCACAGTCCAAAGGTGTGTGTGTGGGTTAGGTTGATTGGCCATGCTAAACTGACCCTCGTATCAGGGGGATTAGCAGGGCAAATATGTAGAGTTATGGGAATAGGGCCAGGGTGGGATTATGGTCAGTGCAGACTCGATGGGCCGAATGGCCTCCTTCTGCATTGTAGAGATTCTATGATTCCACACATTGGGGATTCCCAGTTGCTGACTCGGCAGCCCGTGTAGAAGTGGAGGCTGGAAAGCTCAGAGAGGTGAAGCGTATCGGCCTCACGGAGAGCAGGAGGAGCCCAGGCCTGGGAAGAGGCAACTACCACCCCCTCACAAGCAAAATGAAAGGTTTGCACTGGTTGTGGGGTGGTGGAGGCCCTAACCAGAAACCACGCGGTGGCACAATGGTTAGCACTGCTGCATCACAATGTCAGAGACCCGGGTTCAATTCCAGCCTCGAGTGACTGTGTAGAGTCTGCACATTCGCCCCGCGTCTGTGTGGGTTTCCTTCGTGTGCTGTGGTTTCCTCCCACAGTCCAAAAATGTGCAGGTTAGGTGGATTGGCCATGCTAAATTGCCCCTTAGTGTCGGAGGATTAGCAGGGTAAATATGTAGGGTTACAGGAATAGGGGCTGGGTGGGATTATTACAGGTGCACCCCCACTGGGCCTAATAGCTTCCTTTTGCATTGTCAGGATTCCGTGATTCTATAATGACATTGGGCACTGGAGATGCATTCGCAGTGATATGGGTGCCCCCCAGCCACTTTAAAAGTTAGATGCTTTCACGCCGAGCCCTCAGTCCCTCAATAGTGAGTGGGCACTGGACACCGGGGAGCCTAAGCTAATTTCTGGGGGCCCGTCTGTCACCCACAGACCATCAAGCCCAGCTGGCCAACCAACCAAGCTGGTCTGCAGCTCAGCAGAGCTGGCACATGCAGTTACCTCGGTGGACACAGGGTGGGGCTGTTACGATAGAAATGAATTTTCCTCTTCCAGGCATCAGGAACGTTGGGAAAAGGGTTTTGGGGTTTCCAACCCCTTCAGTGTCTATGACAACATGGCCATTTGCATTTGGAGTGAATCGAGGTTTGCAGCTTCATGCTGTCAAAACTGAATCCGAGTTCACAGCTAATGGAATACTGACAACATCAACCCAGGGTGGAGACAGGGCAGAGGGATTGGCAAATATTTAAACATCACCCATAATCTAACTCAATCTATCGAAAGCCGAGTTTCACGTGAATAATTAGATAATATCACTTGTCTTTCTTGTAAACTTGTCTATCATGACTAAAATAGTCACAACTCAATGTTCCCAAACTCTAAGGTTGTCCAAGAATTAAATTTGAATCTTCAGGGCATTGATGCCACTAATCCGGATGGAAAATCACAGGCTTCGTTCAACCAGATTGTGTGTGCTATTTAAAATCTATCTATGAAAAACCTTGCTGTAAAACACTGATGTCAGTCAAGAATCATCCAATCAGAGAGTGGAATGTTTGCTCGCTTTCCAATTGGAGGGTGGGTACTGAGCAGCCAATGAGGGAGGGTAGCATTGGGGGAGGACAGGTGATTGGTCGTGTGGTGAAGCCATACATCCACTGGGAGTTTACAATCTTCCTGCAGGTGCTGAGATGATATGAGTTGGAGTTATTCACACAACATGGAGCTAGTTCCAGGTGAGTGAATAATGGAATAAAAGTAAAAAAGGTAAAGTCAGCATAGTCCAAGATGACCATAGGTTGACTGCTGGTGATTTAACCTGAGGATCATCGCACCTCAGGCGAGGAGTAAGGTTCAGAAGACAGGACCCTCGTGAATAACTTCAGCCGGTTTGGGAATTGAATCCACGCTGTTGGCATCATTCTGCATCAGAAACCTGCCGTCCAGCCAACTGAGCTAAACCGGCCTCGAATAATGGAATAACATTCATTTGAAGATGGGGCAATTTTAGCTCATGTGGTCTTCAACAACTAACTGTCTGACCATGCATTCTGTGACCTCTTTTCAGCTCCACAACCTTCAGAGCAATCTGTATTTCTCCAAGTCTGAACACTTGCATATCCTCCCCACTCACTTTGCCCCCTCCAGTGGTGGCCATGCCTTCAGCCATCTTGGCCAGAGGTCTGGATTTCTCTCTGCCTCTCTCTTCCTTTCATCCCTTCATAAAACTTTACTACTTGACCATGTTTTTAGTCACCTGCCCTAATATCCCCTACTTTGTTTCCTATGAAACAGTTTGGGAGGTGTTCCTCTGTTAAAGGCCCTATTTGAATGCAGGTTAGATGGATTGGCCATGCTAAATTGCCCCTTATGTCCAAAGATGTGCAGGTTAGGGAATTAGCGGGATAAATGTGTGGGGTTATGGGAATGGGGCATGGGGATAGGGCTTGGGTGGGATGCTCTATCAGAGAGGCAGTGCAGAATCGATGGGCTGTGTGGCCTCTTTCTGCACTGTAGGGATTCTATGATTCTATGGTACTAGCTTACACTCTGAGTTTCTCTTCTGTGGGCTGCTGCACAAAAAGCATACAAGTGAGTTACAGCCATCTGACATTCCCTCTATTGATGGGAGTTGTCATGCTTGTATGTGTCTTTCAGTCAGGCAGCCCTCTTTTGCTGGTGCAATATCATCTCAAGGTCACTTCCAGAATTTCACAACTGGTGCTATTTAATATGAATCATCATTTCAACACATCTGTTCAAATGCAGCAACTTGGGAACAATTCCACATCTGTAGCCTCAGCTAGAAAACTGAGCAGCAGCCTGTACACCCAGGACGACAATGTAACTATTGTCCAACTCCCAGAGGCAACACCAATGTTCCAATACCTCACAGGGTATGGGCAGGGCATGCATTTATTGACCATCCCTGGTTGCCTCTTGAGAAGATGGTGGTGAGCGGTTATTTTGAACCATGTGACGTGGATGGACCCACAGTGCGCTGAGGGAGGAAGGTCCAAGATTCTAACCCAATGACCAGTGAAGGAACGGCGATCTAGTTCCGAGTCAGGATTGTGAGTGACTGCCTGCTGCCCTTGTCTTTTAGGCAGTAGAGATGGCGGGTTTGGAAGGCATTGTAGAAGGCACTACTTTGGCATGTAGTGGCACTGCATCTTGCAGAAAGTACATACAGCAGCCACTGTGTTGGTAGTGGATGGAGTTAATGTTTAGGCCAGAGGATGGGTATGTCAATGAAACAGGCTGCTTTGCCCTCAGTTATGTCTGTCCATTTTCTATTCTGCACTGCCGCCAATTCACCCATGCTAGTTTTTGAAAAGAATGACTCTCTGTTTAACTCCAAGGCCACACACTAACGCTGAGTCACCTGATCCCAGACCATGACTGATGAAGCTAAGCTAACCCTGCGGAGGAATGTGACAGTGGCCCAGGGATGACCTTTCCTCTGATGTTCCACTTCCTGTTCCTGGCATCGTGCCACAGAACTGCTGCCGGGATTAGAGTGTGGCTGATGGAGAAGGAGCCTGACAAGACGCAGCACAGTGTCTCAAAGTGCGCCTGTACTCTCCCACATAGCGTAAAGAGTGTTGTTGCAGTGTTGGCTGGGGTAGGGGAGGTTGTGCGAGATCGTGGACTTTGTGCCACCTGAGGTAAGGAACGTCACTGTGAAGAGGACCGTTCCACCTTTGGTGCACAAGTGCTTGAGGATAGCTGACAGCAGAGAGAGAGAGAGAGAGAAGGACAGAGACAGATAGAGAGTGCCAGGGATGGAGGAGGAGAGGGAAAGGAGAGGACTGGTTGGAAAATAAAATGGTGGCAGAAGAAACAGGAAAGAAATGTAAAGAGGGAGAGAGGGTCAGGAGAAAGGGGAGAGGTGGATGAACAGAAGAGATCAGAGTGGAGGTGGGGCGGGGAGCTGGAGAAGAATTTTATTCCGGAGTTTTAGCCCTCCCTGCTGACTGACCTAGCTTTGTATAGATAAAGTTTTCCAATATTTCAGAAGAAAATTCCACCTGTTGATGCATCTTGAGAGCTTGCAATGTCTTTAAGACACTCGTTCATACACAAGCTTGCACGGGGAGGTGGTGGTGTAATGGTATTGTCCCTAGATGAGTATTTCAGAGAACCAGGGTAATGCTCTGGGGACCTGGGTTTGAATCCCACCCACAGCAGGCGGTGGAATTTGATTTCAATAAAAACCTGGAATTAAAATTCTAATGTTGACCATGAAACCATTGCTGTAAAAACCCACCTGGTTCACTAATATCCTCTAAGGAAGGAAATCTGCCATCCGCACCTGGTCTGGCCTACATGTGACTCCAGACCCACAACAATGTGGTTGACTCTAAAAATGCACTCAGTTTAGGGGCAATTAGGGATGGGCAATAAATGCTAGCCCAGCCAGCGATGTCCACATCCCGTGAATGAACAGGGGGGGAAAAAATCAATAATCTTGTTATCAATCCGGCTCAAAGAAAATTTAAAAAAAATAAATCGCTGGAGATACGCAGCAGGTTTATCAGAATCTAAACCGGAGTGGCAGGGAAATTTTCATCTCAAGAATTCAAATCAATTCTGCTTTGGATGTTGGCGAGGAGAAATAAAAGTGTTTGAGTCTCTGGATCTTACTTCTCCAAATGCATGGGAAGCAGAGTCTTTGGATATTATTAAGGTAGAGCTAGATAGATTCTTGATTAACAAGGGGGAGGTGAAAGGTTATCAGGGGTAGGCAGGAATGTGGGGTTGAGGTAACAATCAGATCAGTCACAATGTTATTGAATGGTGGAGCAAGCTCAAAGGGCCGAGTGGCCTACTCCTGCTTCTAATTCATATGTTTGGATGTTGAATTAGAACAGCAGGATGAGAATTTCAAAATGGAGGTGTTGGTGAATGAGGAGCCCATGTAAGTCATCAAGTACAAGGGGAATGAGTGAACAGGACCTGTGATGGGTTAAGACAAGGACAGCAGGATTTTAGGTAGACTTGTTTACAATTAAACAAAATAATTTCCTATCTCGAGAGAAAAATAGTGTCATGATTATGCATTTTTCACTCATGGGCTTATGGAGTGTAAATTTGAAATGGGAATTTTACAACAAAATGGAGTTGAGAGGTCAGGCAATCTTTTCTTTCCTGCCAAGACGCTTGAACTATGCTTCATGTATAGACAAGACATTAAAATTAATTTTTGGGGCATAGCTTTGAGAAGCCCGCCTCTGACTAATTAAGGAAATTGTTTCACAATAGTGCATGCAGATTTTTCAGCAGTGGGTGTGATCAACCCTATTCAATTATAATGATTTGTGAATGGGTGAACTCAAACCCCATTGTTTGTCAATGGGCTATAGTCAACAGAAACCATTCGTAAGGTCAATGAATGGAAACACCCTAATCACAGGACAAAGATTAGGAACAAACAAAGAACAAGGAACAGTACAGCATGGGAACAGGCCCTTCGGCCCTCCAAACCTGCACTGATCAGGTTGTCCTATCTCGACCAACTGTTTATATCCCTCTATTCCCCATTCGTTCATATGCCTATCAAGGTAAGTCTTAAATGTGGTCAACGTAACTGCCTCAACCACCTCATTTGGCAATGCATTCCAGGCTCCCACCACTCTCTGGGCCCGATTTTACCATTTTCATTCTAAGTGTCGAATCTGGGCCTAGTACAGATCCGACTTAGAAATCTGCTTTCAGGTGCCCCCATACGCTCTCAGCCATCTCCAGTCCGATCCGCGCTGTGGGCGGGGCTTAGCACTGCCAGAACAATCAGAGCTCTGAACTGCGCATGCGCAGTTAGAAAAAAATTTGAAAAAGCGCGCCCGTGTCAGATCGCTCCCAGGCTGCAGAAAGCGGATAAAGCGGCCTGGGAGTGAAAAGCGGCAGCAAGGGTGTATCTCGGGGCGGGGGGGGGGGCGCGCAGATGGATCTCTGGTGGGGGGCGGCAGATGGTGGGGGTGCGGAAGGGCGCAGGGAGGTCCGCTGCCACTCTGCGGGCGATCGTTGGGGGGGAAGGGGGGCAGGGGAGGCGATCGGTCTGGGTAGCAGGAGTGGTGGATAAGGGGGACAGTGATGTGTGTGTGTTCCCCTTATTTACCCCCCCCACTACCCAGACCAATTGCCACTCCTGCCCCCCTCTCCCCTCCACCGATCGCCCGCAGAGTGGCAGCAGACCCCCCAGCCCCCATCAGAGATCCATCTGCCCCCCCACCAGAGATCCATCTGCCTCCCCCACCAGAGATGCATCTGCCCCCCCCATCAGAGATCCATCTACCCCCCCACCAGAGATCCATCTGTCCGCCCCACCAGAGATCCATCTGCCCCCCCTCCCCAAGATACATCTTATCCGCCTCCCTCCTCCGCCCCCCCAAGACAACGATCTCCCCCACCCGCCCCCCCCCCAAGACAACGATCTGGCCTCACTCCCCTCCCCCACCCCACCCCCCCAAGACAACGATCTGGCCTCACTCCCTCCCCCCCGCACAGAGAATGGTCTGGCCTCACTCCCCGTCCCCCCCCCGCCCCCCCAAGACAACGATCTGGCCTCACTCCCTCCCCCCCGCACAGAGAATGGTCTGGCCTCACTCCCCGCCCCACCCCCCGCCCCCCCGCAGACGACAATCTGGCCTCACTCTCCACCCCCCCCCCCAACAACAAACTTGCCTCACTCCCCCCCCCCGCCCCAGAGAATGGTCTGGCCTCACTCCCCCTCCCCTCCAGAGGAACATCTGACCCGCCTCCTCCCCCCCACCACCAGACAACGATCAGCCCTCCCCCCACCCCGCCAGAGAAACATCTGATCCGCCTCCTCCTCCTCCCCCCCCCAACCAGACAACGATCTGACCTCACACCTCTCCTCCCCCCTCCAACCAGAGAATGATCTGACCCGCCTCCCTCCTCCCCCCCACCACTGATCTGTGTCAGAGAGCTGTTGGAAACACTGAACGCGCTCTTCAGAGGCTGGAGCACCCCGACTCAGACTTTTTTTTAGCAGGTACCTAAAAGCGCGGTTCCGGATTGGTAAACACGGTGGTAAAGGGGGAAATGCTGATAGAGTTGGGCGGGCAGTTCATTAATTCAATTTAAATGCATGCAAATGCATTTAAATCATCGTTGCACACGATTTGGGCATGAAATGGATCCCTGCCATTCGCGGGTCTCGGTAAAGTGGCGATCTGCGCGGAGGCGGGTGCAGATCGTGATAAAGGCCTCACACCCGGCTTTACCGTGATTTCGCATCCGAAAACGGGCGCAAATTGTTGGTAAAATCAGGCCCTCTGTGTAAAAAATTTCCCCCACACATCTCCACTGAACCTTTCCCCTCTTATCTTGAACTTGTGCCTCCTTGTAATTGTCATTTCTGCCCTGGGAAAAAGCTTCCAACTGTTCATCCTATCTATACTTCTCATAATTTTATTATCTGCTATCAGTTCACCCTCAGCCTCCATCCTTCCAGGGAGAACAATCCCAGTTTATTCAATCTCTCCTCATAGCCAATATCCTCCATACCAGGCATCATCCTAAGGTAAACCTTTTCTGTACTCTCTCCA
Organism: Mustelus asterias; assembly: GCF_964213995.1. NCBI lineage: Eukaryota > Metazoa > Chordata > Chondrichthyes > Carcharhiniformes > Triakidae > Mustelus > Mustelus asterias. Next base: position 29,981,081 of record NC_135823.1, on the reverse strand, counting down.
AAGCCTCCACGTCCTTCTGGTAGTGTGGTGACCAGAATTGGACACAGTATTCCAAATATGGCCTAAACAACGTTTTATACAACTGTAACATAATTTGTCAACTTTTATCCTCGATGCGCCATCTGATGAAGGCAAGCATGCCATATGCCATCTTTTCCACCTGTGCTGCCACTTTGAAGGATCTGTAGACCTGTACTCCTAGATCTCTCTGTGTCTCTATGCTCCTGGTGGTTCTGCCATTTATTTTATAGCTTCCACCTGAATTGGATCTACCAAAATGCATCACCTCGCATTTGTCCCGATTAAATTCCATCTGTCATTTCTCCGCCCATTTTTCCAGCCTATCTATATCCTGCTGGATTCTTCGACAATCTTCATCACTATTCGCAACTCTGCCATTCTTAGAATCATCCGCAAACTTGCTAGTCAGGCCAGCTACATTTTCTTCCAAGTCATTTATATATAGTACTACAGCAGAGATCCCAGCACTGGTCCCTGCGGAACACCACTAGTTACAGACCTCCATTCAGAAAAACATCCTTCCACCGCTACCCTGTCTTCTATGGCCAGGCCAGTTCTGAATCCAGGACTGGATTTTATGTAAGCCCACCGGGCATGTTTCAGCAGGGTGGGAGTCAGCATGTAAAATAGGATGGCTGGCCCACCTACCACCTTCCCACCCACTCCCAAACTCATCCCCATTGTATGGTTAAAAAATGGCTTTGACAAAGGGTCATCTGGACTCGAAACGTCAGCTCTTTTCTCTCCTTACAGATGCTGCCAAACCTGCTGAGAATTTCCAGCGTTTTCTCTTTTGGTTTCAGATTCCGGCGTCTGCAGTAATTTGCTTTTACCCATTGTATGGTAGGTTGGCAGGAGCTGAAATCAGCGGCTGATCCATCATATTTAAACAAGTAATCGAGGCTCAATGAACAAGCTAATTGGCCCCAATAATACATTGCCGATGCCAATTGGAATGGGCAGTCAGGCAAGATTGGGCGGGGCATTTAAAAGAAAAAATTAGTACCATCTTCAATTGCACATCAGGGGGTTGCCCCCTAAGATAATACCCCCCTCTTTATTCCTACCTGCCTGCTCTCCAAAACCAATTGCCCCCAATCCCCTGGCCTCTTGCCAAGCTGCCCGAACTGTCCCCTGCCCAATACCCAGACTAAGCATGCTCCAGGATCCATGGGCCTGCTTCCCTGCTTGCAATCCTGGCCACAAGCTGCTGCCAGTATTGCTGGCAAATGGGATCAGCTGACAGCTCCTGAGGGCAAGATCCCGTCTCCAGTGAGGAGTGCACGGTAGCACAGTGGTTAGCACTGCTGCTTCACAGCTCCAGGGACCTGGGTTCGATTCCCGGCTTGGGTCACTGTCTGTGCGGAGTTTGCACATTCTCTTCGTGTCTGCGTGGGTTTCCTCCGGGTGCTCCGGTTTCCTCCCACAGTCCAAAGATGTGCGGGTTAGGTTGATTGGCCATGATAAAATTGCCCCTTAGTGTCCTGAGATGCGCAGGTTAGAGGGATTAGTGGGTAAAATATGTAGGGATATGGAGGTAGGGCCTGGGTGGGATTGTGGTCGGTGCAGACTCGATGGGCCGAATGGCCTCTTTCTGTACTGTAGGGTTTCTATGATTTCTATGATGAACAGGCAGGTCAGCCCACCTGCAGTGTGTTATAGCTGAGGGGAAAACTGGCTTGGAGCGAGTCAGCTCCACACCTACTTTTCTCCTGGGGGGGTGGTTGGGAGAAGCAGTCTGCCACCCTCCACTACCTTCCGCAACACCCCCCACTTGACCCAACCAGTTTTAGGTTAGGGCATATGCTAAGGCATGACTTTGGAGCGGAAAGGGCGATGGATCCAGACATGCGAAGGAACAGAACCCTGCCGAAGAACCATCAACAGGCAGAGAATTCGAGTTGGCCCTTACCTCTCCATTTGAGGAACTGTACCAGGTTTCACTACAAGGTTTCAAGAGCATTTGGAGTGCAGAGGAGCAAGAGAAAGCTACCACTGCAAGCAGTAAGCCACAGCCCATTTCTTTTCCAAAACCTCTGGACTCCATTCCTCAGTACACCACAATAAGAACAACAGGCCTGCAACATTTTCAGACTTCATCACAGGGAAAAGCAAACATGACAGCAAAGCTTTGAACTTTTAAGACCTTAATGCATGCTACCATTTGCAATCACAATCTTTCCTCGTGTGTGTGTGTGTGTGCGTGTGTGCGTGTGTGTCTCTATGGCCAGAATTTCCCCCCCGCCCCTCCCCCTGGCCTGTTTGGCTGTGGCGGCAGTGACCCGCCATTTGCCGGCGGCGGTATCCAGCCACTGTCGATGGGTTTCCCGTTGTTTGCACCCTTCACTGCCGGGAAACCAATGGTGGGAGGTCACATTCCCGTGGGACCGGAAGATCCTGCAAATGGGAATGGCCGGCAAATTTCGGCCAATGAGTGAGTCATTATTCAACACCCAAATGCAAAGAACAAAGAACAATACAGCACAGGAACAGGCCCTTCAGCCCTCCAAGCCTGCACCGCTCATGTGCCCAACTAGACCATTCGTTTGTATCCCTCTATTCCCAGTCTGTTCATGTGGCTATCTAGATAAGTCTTAAATGATCCCAGCGTGTCCGCCTCAATCACCTTGCTTGGGAGTGCATTCCAGGCCCCCACCACCCTCTGTGTAAAATACGTCCCCCTGATATCTGTGTTGAACCTTGCCCCCCTCACCTTGAACCTGTGACCCCTTGTGTTTGTCACCTCCAACCTGGGAAAAAGCTTCCCACTGTTCACCCTATCTATGCCCTTCATAATTTTATACACCTCTATTAGGTTGCCCCTCATCCTCCGTCTTTCCAGGGAGAACATTCCCAGTTTACCCAATCTCTCCTCATAGCTGAGACCCTCCATACCAGGCAACATCCTGGTAAACCTTTTCTGTACTCTCTCCAAAGCCTCCACATCCTTCTGGTAGTGTGGCGATCAGAACTGGACGCAGTATTCCAAATGTGGCCTAACCAACGTTCTATACAGCCGCAACATCATATGCCAACTTTTATATTCTATGCCCCGTCCAATAAAGGCAAGCATGCCATATGCCTTCTTGACCACCCTCTCCACCTGTGCTGCCACCTTTAAGGATCTGTGGACTTGTACACCCAGGTCCCTCTGTGTGTCTATACTCCTGTAGGTTCTGCCATTTATTGTATAGCTCCCCCTTACATTAGATCTACCGAAATGCATCACTTCGCATTTATCTGGATTAAATTCCATCTGCCATTTCTCCGCTCAATGTTCCAGCCTATCTATATCCTGCTGTATTCTCTGACAATGTTCATCACTATCTGCAACTCCAGCAATCTTCGTGTCGTCCGCAAACTTACTGATCACACCAGCTACATCTTCCTCCAAATCATTTATATATATCACAAACAGCAGAGGTCCCAGTACAGAGCCCTGCGGAACACCACTAGTCACAGACCTCCAACCGGAAAAAGACCCTTCCACTGTTACCCTCTGTCTTCTATGGCTAAGCCAGTTCTCCACCCATCTAGCTAGCTCACCTTTTATCCTGTGAGATTTAAACTTTTGCACCAGCCTGCCATGAGGAACCTTGTCAAACACTTTACGAAAATCCATATAGACGACATCCACGGCCCTTCCCTCGTCAATCGTTTTTGTCACCTCCTCAAAAAACTCAACCAAATTTGTGAGGCATGACCTTCCTCGTACAAAACCATGCTGTCTATCGCTAATGAGATTATTCAGTTCTAAATGCGCATATATCCTATCTCTATGAATCTTCTCCAACAATTTCCCTACAACGGATGTCAAGCTCACCGGCCTATAATTACCCGGGTTATCCTTGCTACCCTTCTAAATAACGGGACCACATTTGCTATCCTCCAATCCCCTGGGACCTCACCTGTGTCCAGCAAAGAGACAAAGATTTCTGTTAGAGGCCCAGCAATTTCATCTCTTGCCTCCCTGAGGAGTCTAGGATAGATGCCATCCGGCCCTGGGGATTTGTCTGTCTTAATGTTTCCTAAAAAACCTAACACTTCCTCCCTTGTAATTGAGATTTTTTCTAATGGGTCAACACATCTCTCTGAGACACTACCAGTCAACATGTCCCTCTCCTTTGTGAATACTGATGCAAAGTATTTGTTTAGGATCTCACCTACTTCCTTTGGTTCTACACATAGTTCCCCTCCTTTGTCCCTGAGAGGTCCAATTCTTTCCCTCTTGTTCCTAACGTATGTATAAAATGCCTTAGGATTCTCCTTAATCCTGTCTGCCAAGGACATTTCGTGACCCCTTTTTGCCCTTCTAAGTCCCTGTCTGAATTATTTTCTTCTTTCGGGTGTCAAATGATAAACATTAATCTTTGCTTTTTAAAACTTGTGAGACCAGTTGTCTGTTCTTGACAGTGTTATGACAACCGCAAACATGATTTGCTGATCGAGCCAAATCCCAGAGAGAAACCTGAATTATTCATCATAACCTTTTTTTTCTGTATTGCTCACTGAGGGGGAATAGCTACTGATCGTAGAAACATGGAACTCCGATACAACCTTTAGGATTTTAAAAATTAAGATTTATTAACAATAAGGGAAAACAAAAGCACTTAAGATTAAAGGGCAGTTAAAACAGTTTTACAAAACATCCCCCCCACCCCCGCCACAAAACCCACACACAGGTAAACACTTTCTTGGCAACAGCTGCCTTATAAAGTCTTAATTATAAAAATCCAGGAATATTACCAAGGCAAAGCACTTTAACCAAATTATTCATTCAAAACGTAATGTTAAAATACATATGATCTTGCAAGTTAGATTATACATGATTAAAAAATGTTCTTTATTTCTGTTTTGTGATGAAGTAACAGTTAATCTAATCTTCCAATCGTAATGCATTAGCGATTCAGAATTCCAAAAGACCTTCACCAACTCCTTCCTCAATCAAGTAGTTTATATCAGCATCAGTTGCAAATTAAGAGTTTAACTCATTCCCCCATATCTGTCTGCGCACTTGCACTTTCAGATTTCTAAGAACTATTTTGAAGGCATTGATTGCTGTAATCCTGTGCTGTAATTTTCTTTGTTCTTTTAAGGAATGTCTTGACAAGTACATGAATAGGATGGGAATAGAGGGATATGGTCCCCGGAAGGGTAGGGGGTTTTAGTTCAGTCAGGCAGCATGGTCGGTGCAGGCTTGGAGGGCCGAAGGGCCTGTTCCTGTGCTGTAATTTTCTTTGTTCTTTGTATAAATTCTGTCCCCAGAATAGCAATGGTCAGAATAGTTAGAATATTTCAGAAAGGAAATGCTCACAAAATGTATTCAACAACTGACCTGCAGCAAGATCTGGAGGTGAACCCACAGGCAGCGATCAGGCTGAGCGCGACGTGTAGGGAACGGGAAAGGGAGCGATGTCAATGAGGAAGCAAAGGAGAAAATGGAACGGTGGCACAGTGGTTAGCACTGCTGCTTCACAACGCCAGGGACCCGGGTTCAATTCCCGGCTCAGGTGACTCTGTGCGGAGTTTGCACATTCTCCCCGTGTCTGCGTGGGTTTCCTCCGGGTGCTCCGGTTTCCTCCCACAGTCTGAAAGATGTACTGGTTAGGTGCATTGGCCATGCTAAATTCTCCCTCAGTGTACCCAACAGGCGCTGTAGTGTGGCGACGAGGGAATTTTCACAGTAACTTCATTGCAGTGTTAATGTAAGCCTGCTTGTGACACTAATAAATAAACTTTAAAACACAAAGGAATATCTGGATTTCTGTCGTGACTTTCACAACCTCAGGACACTCCAAAATGCTCGACAGTCAGTGAATTTCTTTTTGAAGTCTAACCATGATTGTAATGTAAGATACGTGGCAACCGATTCGCACATAGCAAGCTGCCAAACAGTAATGAGGTAAATGAGCACATCATGTTTTTCAAGCTGTTTGTTGAGGGATATGTACTGGCCAGCAGGACGTGGGGAATGCTCCTGCCCTGCTTTGCGATAGTGGCCCCACCCAAGAGGGCAGTCAGGGCCTCAGTTAAATGTCTCATCCAGGACAGTGAAAAAGTGAATTTATAACGTGGATGATGAGTGATTGTAGCAGGGGAGATGGACTGTAGAATAAGTGGAGAGAATCATTAGCTAAAGGAGACAAGAAGTTGAAGAGTGACGTTGTCACTCTTCAGTCATTGCCTTGTTAACCAGAGGTATTGTCAATGCAAGTTGTTGTTGTATCATCAAGGCACACATACCAGAGATGCCGGTTCAATCCATGGTTACTGCTATGATAGCTGTGCTCAGATTGGGTATCAGTTGGAGGGCAATGAACAGGCCTGGGAGGGAAAACGTAAACTTGGAGGCCCATTCCACATATCAAGACTGTAGATGGAGAGTGCATCCGGTAAATATGCAGCCAGGTAAATGGATACTGAGTGCATCAGGCAAATATGCAGCCAGGTAAATGGATACTGAGTGCATCAGGCAAATATGCAGCCAGGTAAATGGATACTGAGTGCATCAGGCAAATATGCAGCCAGGTAAATGGATACTGAGTGCATCAGGCAAATATGCAGCCAGGTAAATGGATACTGAGTGCATCAGGCAAATATGCAGCCAGGTAAATGGATACTGAGTGCATCAGGCAAATATGCAGCCAGGTAAATGGATACTGAGTGCATCAGGCAAATATGCAGCCAGGTAAATGGAGAGTGCAATAGGTAAATATGCAGACAGGTGAATGGACAGTGCATCAGGTAAATATGCAGCCAGGTACATGGAGAATGCATCTGCTAAATATGCAGCCAGGTAAATGAATACTGAGTGCATCAGGTAAATATGCAGCCAGGTAAATGAATACTGAGTGCATCAGGTAAATATGCAGCCAGGTAAATGGATACTGAGTGCATCAGGTAAATATGCAGACAGGTGAATGGACAGTGCATCAGGTAAATATGCAGCCAGGTACATGGAGAATGCATCTGCTAAATATGCAGCCAGGTAAATGGATACTGAGTGCATCAGGTAAATATGCAGACAGGTGAATGGACAGTGCATCAGGTAAATATGCAGCCAGGTACATGGAGAATGCATCTGCTAAATATGCAGCCAGGTAAATGGATACTGAGTGCATCAGGTAAATATGCAGCCAGGTAAATGGATGCTGAGTGCATCAAGTAAATATGCAGCCAGGTACATGGAGAATGCATCTGCTAAATATGCAGCCAGGTAAATGGATACTGAGTGCATCAGGTAAATAGGCAGCCAGGTAAATGGAGAATGTATCAGGTAAATGTGCAGACAGATAAATGGATACTGAGTGTATCAGGTTAATATGCAGCCCAGGTGAAGAAGGGAATGGGTTAATGGACTTTGTAACACTTAAGATTTGTGCAAAGCATTGAAACCCAAACTTTGTAATACTTAGAGATTTGTAAAAAGCATTGTAGAACTTGTTTTCGTGTCTGTATAACTTGTTTTCGTGTATCCAAACCAGATAAGAGAAGCAGCTGTCCCTGCTGTTGTAGCTAATTGTGTTCAGGAATGTGGCTAACCCAGCTAGAATCCATTTTGTGTTCTTTTATATTATGTACTTCTGTTGAACACGGTGGAGCTTACATGTATGCGTTCTGTGATCGTATGATACTAGATTCATATATATTCATTAAATATTATTCATCCTTACCGACATAAATTGTTATATAGGCCCCTGTATCTCAGTTAACTTGTTTGTGCAAACTTATAATCTTGTGTGCTGGATAAACAAACCACAGATGTCCGCCACATAGAGGCGACAGAACAGACAGCCTTGAGATGGCTGCGATTACACGGACAACGCGAAGGACAGAACCGCCGAGGCAGCAATAATCGTGAGAAAATGCGGACGTGACCAGGGGCGAAAATATATGTATAAATATTTGCTCTTAACCTGTATTCGGCAAAAAGTCTGGAGACCGCGTTAGGAATCGGACTTCTCCCACAAGCTTGTGAAAATAAACCGCTGTACTTTGACTCATGACTAGTCTCAGAGGTATTATTTACCTAAAATACCAGGTAACTGGATTCTGAGTGCATCAGGTAAATATGCAGCCAGGTAAATAGAGGCTGAGTGCATCAGGGAAATACGCAGCCAGGTAAATGGAGGGTACATCAGGTAAATAGGCAGCCAGGTAAATGAATACTGAGTGCATCAGGTATGTATGCAGCCAGGTACATGGAGAATGCATCTGCTAAATATGCAGCCAGGTAAATGGATACTGAGTGCATCAGGTAAATAGGCAGCCAGGTAAATGGATACTGAGTGAATCAGGTAAATATGCAGCCAGGTAAGTGGAGGGTGAGTGCATCAGGTAAATATGCAGCAGGTAAATGGGGAACGCATCAGGTAAATATGCAGCCCAGGTAAATGGATACAGAGTGCATCAGGCAAATATGCAGCCAGGTAAATGGATACTGAGTGCATCAGGTAAATATGCAGCCAGGTAAATGGATATTGAGTGCATCAGGCAAATATGCAGCCAGGTAAATGGATACTGAGTGCATCAGGTAAATATGCAGCCAGGTAAATGGATATTGAGTGCATCAGGCAAATATGCAGCCAGGTAAATGGATACTGAGTGAATCAGGCAAATATGCAGCCAGGTAAATGGATATTGAGTGCATCAGGTAAATATGCAGCCAGGTAAATGGAGAATGCATCAGGTAAATAGGCAGCCCAGGTAAATGGATACTGAGTGCATCAGGTAAAGATGCAGCCAGGTAAATGGAGAATGTATCAGGTAAATATGCAGCCAGGTAAATGGATACTGAGTGCATCAGGTAAAGATGCAGCCAGGTAAATGGAGAATGTATCAGGTTAATATGCAGCCAGGTAAATGGATACTGAGTGCATCGTCACTGCGAATAAAATTGCTTCCCTATATTTATCCTGTGTTTTTTTAAAATTGTGTTCCTGGGAGAAAAGAAATTTGTTCAGCTATATAAACCTTGTCTACCTTTAGGGGTCCAATGCATATTTCATATTAAAAAATCATCCGCTGGGAAAAATTGATATTGCTCAAATTCAATTCTGCGGCCCAAACTTTCACACAATAATCTCAAAAATTCATTCCATCCACATAATTGAATGTTTTCTCCCGTATATTGTTGAATTCCCTCCTGTATATCAGGTACGGTTCAGGAACTGGCAGCGTACACCATTCGACTGCTCATGAGGCTGTAATAAAATCTGAGTGTTTCAACATCCAATATTGTAAAAGTCTCCTCTTGCTGATGACTTTTGAAAGGTAATTTTGTGAACTGCCCGTGAGGTTGAAGGTTTCTTTGGCACACAAGGCAGAACGGAAGTGTTCTTCGAGCTTTCTGAACAACATCAAGGAGGTTTAATGGGTTACATCACTCCTTTAAGGGATCCAGCAGTGCTTAAAAACACATTGCCTTCTTCCATACTTTCTGATGTCATCTCCATAAACAGCTACCGCAATAAAATTAACCAACTCTTTATTGCACCATAAGGAGCTGGGATACTTTCCATAAGTAGCTCCTAACTCCATCTCAGCTCCGTGGATGACTGCCTGCTGATTATTAAGCAGTCAATAACTGCGTTATGTTCTAAGTGCCTCTTTGCTCAGGGAAGCCACAGCTGAAGTACTATTGACCATTACAAAATGTCTGATCACGACTAATTAAGCTTGCTAAGTCTAGGAAATGTAATTATATTAGTGTTTGATCCATCCCCTGGTGCTTGACTTGAGTCCAGCCGCTCTCGTATTGTCTGATAGATAAACCAGTCCAGTTCCGCTTTCCAGCTTGTTCCAAACCTGTGATGTACAATAATAGGTTAAACAGATTGACCGCAACCACATAACCATACCTCACTATATCCAGGATCTTTTTTCAATTCCCTTTCTGTCTTTATTACAGAGCCATTGGTCAATACCGCGCCAAAGGCTTGAGCATAAAATCTAGGCTGACACAGCCAGTGCGGTTCTGAGGGAGTGCTGCACTATTGGAGGTGCCCTTCTTTCAAATGGCGCATAGCCCTGTCTGCCAGCTCAAGTGGATGGTACCATTTTGAAGGGGAGTAGGCACCCTAGTGTCGTGACCAATATATATCCCTCAACCAGTGTCATTGAAATAGTTGACCGGGTTACTGCTGTCTGTGGGAGCCTGCTGTGCATAAATTGGCTGCCATAGAATCATAGAATGTCTACATTGCAGAAAGAAGCCATTTGGCCCATCAAGCCTGCTCCAGCAACAATCCAACCCAGGTCTTATCCCCGTAATCCCACGTATTTACCCTGCTAATCCCCCCGACACTAAGGGACAATTTATCATGATCAATCAACCTAATCCACACATCTTTGGACTGTGGGAGGAAACTGGAGCACCCGGAGTAAACCCACGCAGACACGGGGAGAACATGCAAACTCCACACAGACAGTGACCCAAGGCCGGAATCGAATCAGGATCCCTGGAGCTGTGAGGCAGCAGTGCTAACCATTGTGCTACCGTGTGTCCAGCATTACAACACTTTAAAAAAACACTTCAACAATTTAAGCGCACTTTGGGATGACCTGAAGCTATGGAAGGTATAGAAGCTGAGTAAGTTCTCTCTTTCCTTGTCCCTGCATCTCACTCTTGGGTCGATTCAGGCCAGCCCACACTTTGCAACAGTGCCGCCGAGGGCGATGGATAATGGAAGGCAACATTCAGGAGGAATGGCCATCCAGGGATTTGTTGGCATTGGGTCAGTTTAAATCTGAAACATACCTAAACCGCAAACGAGGACCAGTTTTCTGATCTGCGGGCTTGTTGCGCAAGTGACCCTCAGTGCAGTTTCATTTGGGAGACTGATTTATCTGTTTAGAGTCCATCTTATTTTTTTTTGTTGTTGCAAAAAACCCTTTTCTGCTGTGCATTTGCCTCTAGTCCTCCTTCCAGTAATCCGATCAGGATCTGGGCTCTATGCTAAAAGCTAAACAGCAGTAAGTTAAGCCTCACCGTGGCAGCCAAATGAGTCAGCTGCCAGCATTCTGAAGCGTTCCACTGTGGCTATTACAGCAGGGCTACATGATAGCACCGTCTATGTATGACCTCCTACCTGGAATTTGCAGCTGCAATCCACCCACTTAACTCTGCTGCTGCCGCTGCAGTAGCGTTTCCTCTGGATTTAGCACCGCTCAGTTCCCCCGGTTGCTTTGCAGCAAGGACGCAAAATCACTTCAACTCACGGTTAAAGAAAACAGCTGCAAACAATAGCACCTTTCACAACCTCAGGGCGTCTCAACACGTTTTACAACCAATCCAATACGTTTGAACTGTAGTCACCGCTTTAGTGAGCCAAACACAGCAGCGGTGAGTGCACAGCAAGCTCCCATAATGACCAGATAATTATCCGTGCGCTAGAGATGTTTGTTGAACGGTAAATGGTTGCCAAGGCACCAGGAACAATACCCCTGCTTTCCTTTGAAGTGGTGCTATGGAATCTTCCGCATACATCGAAAACGGCAATTGAGACCTTCATTTTATCATTTCCCCCCAAAAAACGGTATCTTGAGTGTCAGTGAGAATTTAGAATAGAATAGAATCGTGCAGTGCAGAAAAGAAGCCATTCGGCCCATCGAGCCTGCGCTGACAACAATCCCACTCAGGCCCTATCTCTGTAACTCCACATATTTACTCTGCTAATCACTTTGACATGACACCAATGGGCAATTTAGCACAGCCAATCCATCTAACCTGCACATCTTTGGACTGTGGGACAAAACCAGAGCACCTGGAGAAAACCCACGCAGACACGGGGAGAACGTGTAAACTCCACACAGACAGTGACCCAAGCCGGGAATTGAACCCAGGTCCCTGGCGCTGTGAGGCAGCAGTGCTAACCACTGTACCAGCCACCATGTCGCCCTTTAACTCTCCAGAGTGAGGTTTGAACCAACAACATTCGGACTCAGAGAGTGTTACCCAATCAGCCACAGCTGAGATCTACATGGGATATCATAAAGCATAAAGGTCTTACCACTTGCATTTAATTGGCTCTGAAGAGCTGTTCTTCGTGTCTCAAGACACACAGTGCGTTCAATCTGTAAGCAATCAGAAAGATTTCTTTTCTTGTTCCTGAAGGAGCAAGGTGTTGAGGATTTTCCTCACCTTGTTCTGTGCGTCAGAGTTATTGAAGACAAGAATTGCACTGGGGTCTGGTGTTTGGGTTCAACACAGTAAGAAGTTTAACAACACCAGGTTAAAGTCCAACAGGTTTATTTGGTAGCAAAAGCCACACAAGCTTTCGGAGCTCCAAGCCCCTTCTTCAGGTGAGTGGGAATTCTGTTCACAAACAGGGCATATAAAGACACAGACTCAATTTACATGAATAATGGTTGGAATGTGAATACTTACAGCTAATCACGTCTGAGTGGAGAGAGCATCAAGACAGGCTAAAAAGATGTGTATTGTCTCCAGACAAGACAGCCAGTGAAACTCTGCAGGTCCAGGCAAGCTGTGGGGGTCACAAATAATGTGACATGAACCCAATATCCCGGTTGAGGCCGTCCTCGTGTGTGCGGAACTTGGCTATCAGTTTCTGCTCAGCGACTCTGCGCCGTTGTGTGTCGTGAAGGCCACCTTGGAGAACGCTTACCCGAATATCAGAGGCCAAATGCCCGTGACCGCTGAAGTGCTCCCCAACAGGAAGAGAACAGTCTTGCCTGGTGATTGTCGAGCGGTGTTCATTCATCCGTTGTCACAGCGTCTGCATAGTTTCCCCAATGTACCATGCCTCGGGACATCCTTTCCTGCAGCGTATCAGGTAGACAACGTTGGCCGAGTTGCAAGAGTATGTACCATGTACCTGGTGGATGGTGTTCTCACGTGAGATGATGGCATCTGTGTCGATGATCCGGCACGTCTTGCAGAGGTTGCTGTGGGGCAGGGTTGTGTGGTGTCGTGGTCACTGTTCTCCTGAAGGCTGGGTAGTTTGCTGCGGACAATGGTCTGTTTGAGGTTGTGCGGTTGTTTGAAGGCAAGAAGTGGGGGTGTGGGGATGGCCTTGGCGAGATCTTCGTCTTCATCAATGACATGTTGAAGGCTCCGGAGGAGATGCCGTAGCTTCTCCGCTCCGGGGAAGTACTGGACAACGAAGGGTACTCTGTCCACTGTGTCCCGTGTTTGTCTTCTGAGGAGGTCGGTGCAGTTTTTCGCTGTGGCGCGTTGGGTTCAAACCAGCCATAACACTGAAATAGCCCTAATCAAAGTCACATGTGGTGCGCTATCCCTCCACATCCTCCTCCACATTGGCAGTCTTTGAATAGGTCAAGGACAGGCTCACCCTCCAACCTCTAAAGTTAAAGTTTATTTCTTATTGTCACAAGTAGGCTTACATTAACATTGCATGAATATGATGCTCAGTGAGTGACAATTTGCATTCGTATAGCGTCCTTAACACAGTATAACATCCCTTCACTGGAGTGTTATCAGACAAGTTTTGACTCCACGCCATATAAGTTAAGTTACGTTTATTTATTAGTGTCACAAGTAGGCTTACATTAACACTGCAATGAAATTACTGTGAAAATCCCCTAGTCGCCACACTCTGGCGCCTGTTCAGGTACAGTGAGGGAGAATTTATCATGGCTAATGCACCTAACCAGCGCATTTTTTGGATTGTGGGAGGAAACCGGAGCACCTGGAGGAAACCCACGCAGACACAGGGAGAATGTGCAGACTCCACACAGACAATGACCCAAGCCAGGAATCAAACCCGGGTCCCTGGCGCTGTGAGACAGCAGTGTTAACCACTGTGCCACCCATGTCTCTTCGCTCCTATCCAGTTCAGTGGGACTGCTTCCACCTGGTTTCACTCTCTCCGAACCAATTTCAACCATATCATCTCCAGCAATGTTCCTCTTCTTGTCCACTCTTATGGGGGAAGTCCCTGAGGCTTTTGGTCCTCTCCACTTCCCCTCAGTGAGGCGATCCAAAGAGATGAAATCAACTTCCACTTGCAAGCTTAACAGAACCCAGCTCCATCTCTCCACCACCACACCGCAGTGCTGGCAAGCTGATTGTCCAACACCCAGTCTTGGACACAGTCTCCTCCAGACAAACATTGGGAAGACTGAAGCTGTCTTCAGTCCTGACTTGAGCCTGCCACAACTTCGACTGTTACCACCGATTCCATTAAAAAATAATTGCAGATGCTGGAAGTACTCAGCAGGTCAGGCAGCACCTGGAGAGAGAAACCCAGTTAATACTTCAGCAGCAGGATTTTCCAGTCCCACCTGCGGCGGGGCTGTTGTGGGCAGGACAGAAAATTCAGGGAGGCAGCCAAACATTTATTGGGTAGGATTCCCCAACCCTCAGATCCAGTTATCCAGCTGAAATGTTAACTCTGGGGTGAATTTTCCCATTCCGTCCACCACGGGAATCGTAGCGGGCAAGGGGCGGACCATGGAAAGACCCATTGACTAAAGAGGGCGGGATTTTCTGGTTTTGGGGTGAGCACGGCTAAAAAATCCCACCCTTTTTTTTCTCACCTCACAAACACTGCCTGACTTGCTGAATGTTTCCAACATTTTCCCTTTGGATCATTTATTCCACTTCCTGCCTCAGGTAACACCTCGGGTAACACCGGGCTTACCTTCCATGTCCGATACAACTCTGAGCTCTGACCCCAAAGCCTCTCCATCATTGAAACCTCTTAACCTCCAACACCGTAACATCAAGTGTATCACCCCCACAACACATTTGCTGCTGAATCCTCCATTCTGATCTTTGTCTCGATCATTCCTAAGGTCTCCTGGCTTGTCACCCCACATCTCCTTCATAAATTTGAGTTCATCTAAAGTGCTGCAGTTCTACATGCTATCCAACTCTAAAGTCCTGCTCACTAGACTGCAATGAGGCCTGGAGCTAAGTGGTCTTGGATGGAATCTAAAATGAGCATCAGTGAGCAGATTATTGGTGAATAAGAGCCGCTTTATAAAACAGAATCATAGGCCAGAATTTTACCGTCTTGCCTGCCCCAGAATCGGGGTGGGTAAGGCTCACAGAATAGCATTCTCCATTAGCCTCGGGCGGGATTTTACGAGCCTCAGGGGGCGAGGTGGTAAAATTCCAGCAATAGAATCCCTACAATGCAGAAGGCTATTCAGCCCATCGAATCCGCACCAACAACACCCAGGCCCCATCCCCGTAACCTTAAGTATTTACCCTGCTAATCTCTCTAATACTAAGGGACAATTTAGCATGACCAATCCACCCAACCTGCAATCTTTGGAGTGTGAGAGGAAACCGGAGCGCCCGGAGGAAACCCACGCAGACACGGGGTGAATGTGCAAACTCCACACAGACAGTCACCCAAGGCCAGAATTGAAGCCGGGTCCCTGGCGCTGTGAGGCAGCAGTGCTAACCACTCTGCCATCCTTCCATCACTGTGCTGATGATTGCAAGTAGGCCGATGGGCAGTAATTGGCCAGGTTGGATTTTCTTGGAAATACAAATTTATTTGAATCTTTTGTTTTCAGTCTTGGGGATTAATGCATGAGCATATTTGGCTAAGATCAGTGTTTAAGGTCCACAGCTGTTTCATGAATAACAGTGGACATTACTCCAACAGTAGGAGGTTTCCAGGGTCAGTCAATTATAGCATGTTTAGGACTGCATTCCTCCCCTTCCACCCAATCACCCCCACTTTCACTCATTAGGATTGTAATATGAACTGGAGCGAAATCAGTTCTTTGCCCTGTCAGGGAATCAAAATCCCATAAATGGGTTAATAATCTAAATAATCAATCAACGTGTAACCGAATAGTTATCAAACCAAACCAACTTTTGGATATCTAACTTTCGTCTTGTTAAACAGCCCCTTCATGTAGAATAGATTTTACAGCCTTCAGACTTTGCGATTTATCAAAAACACATTGCTATGTAATTTTTTTTTTGAAAAAAAGGAGAGAGACTGATTTCAAAACCAGAAGTTCGACTCCTGTGCCAAAACTGGGATCTTTCAGCATTACTAGAAAACTTGGACTAAACATTTTAAAAAAGCACACTGTGGATCTTACCAATTCCTGGAAAAGCAATCACGGTCACTGCTATGGATTTCACTGTACTGGCACAGGTGCTTCTGAAGATTAATGAACACTGACATACGACAAGTGAGTGGCTGAGCTTTCCTCCTTTTTAACTCCTTCACTACTGGCAACACCATCTTGTGTCATTCTCACTGCACATCCCAGCATCATCCAGAGCTATCTAGGCTCCAAAGGCTCTGAAATTCCCTCCATAAACTTCTCCACTTCTTCCCCGCTCTGTTAAGCCATTCCTTAAATCCTCCCTCTTTGACCAATCTTTGACCAGCTATTTTTATTGTCTCATGTTTAAAGTTTAAAGTTTATTAAAGTGTCTTTATTAATACCACAAGTAATGCTTACATTAACACTGCAATGAAGTTATTGTGAAAATTCCCTCGTCGCCACACTCCGGCGCCTGTTCTCGGGTACACTGAGAGAGAATTTAGCATGGCCGATGCACCTAACCAGCACGTCTTTCAGACTGTGGGAGGAAACCGGAGCACCCAGAGGAAACCCACGCAGACATGGGGAGAACATGCAGACTCCGCACAGACAGTGACCCAAGCCGGGAATCGAACCTGGGTTCCTGATGCTGTGAGGCAGCAGTGTTAACCACTTCATCACCATGCCACCTGCCATGTGGCTGAGTGCCAGATCTTTGCCCTATCACATCCTGGTGAACGTTACTGGTGTTATGTAAATGCAATTGTTGTAGAGTGCTGCTTTGTTTGAAGAGCAGTGTGAAGTGCGTTCACAGTAGTGAAGGAAGTTAAATCCTCATCTAGTTTTCTTAAAATTAAAAAACCCGCCAATACAATTTGTAGTCTTTCTTCCTCAAAAGTAGCAAAGCTTCAGAAAGCACAATACTGCCGAGGCTGGAAATCTGAAACAAAAACAGAAAGTGCTGGAAAAACTCAGCAAGTCCAGCAGCAGAGGGATGTGTATATGTGTCTGCATGCATATGTTTCTGTGTGCATGTGCATGTGTGTATGTCTGTGTGCATATGTGTCTGTATATGTATGTAGGTATGTGGCTGTGAGCATGTGTCTGTGTGTGTGTATGTATCTGTATGTGTGTTGGCATGCACATGTGTCTGTGTGCATGTGTGCCTGCATATGTATGTGTCTGTGTACAGATGTGTCTGTGTAAGTATTTGTCCATGTGAGTATGTATCTGTGTGTATATGTATCTGTATGCATATGTCTGTATACATGTGTCTGTGTGCATATGTGTCTGCGTGTATGAATGTCTGTATATGTATGTGTCTGTGTGCATATGTGTCTGTGTGTATATGTATCTACGTATCTGTCTGTGTATATATGGCTGTGTGTATATGTATCTGTGCATGCGTCTGTGTGCATATATGTCTGTGTACATATGTGTCTATATGTATGTGTCTGCGTGCGCGGTGCTTTCTATGAGCTAGAATGTGATCTAACCCATGGATTGCTTCTAATTCCATGGAAATTCTACTTTCTGTAGATTCTTCTCTTCCATTTTGACACTTGGTTAAGGAGTATCTTATAGGAAGGGAGGGAGGTGATGAGGTCGAGAGCTTCAGGGGAAGGAATTCCAGAATTTAAGCCCAAGATAAATGAGGGCCAATGGAGAGGTGAAGGAAATTGTGGCAAATAAGAGATCGGAGCGAGAGAGATCTCGAAGATCCTTAGGGTTGGAGAGGTTATGGAGAAAGTGAGGGACTGGGTAATGGCGAGTTTTGAGCATGAGGATAAGAGTGTTCAAACTGATGCACTAGGACCTACCTTAAATAGAATACGGGAGGGATTAGGTGCTTTGCCTTCTAAGGGGAACATCTGATAAGTGTGGGATCTTGCTGTGTGCAAACTGGCAGCTGCATTTCCCTACATTGCAGCAGCAATAACTACACTTAGAACATAAGAACATAAGAAATAGGAGCAGGAGTAGGCCATCTAGCCCCTCGAGCCTGCCCCGCCATTCAATAAGATCATGGCTGATCTGAAGTGGATCAGTTCCACTTACCCGCCTGATCCCCATAACCCCTAATTCCCTTACCGATCAGGAATCCATCTATCCGTGATTTAAACACATTCAACGAGGTAGCCTCCACCACTTCAGTGGGCAGAGAATTCCAGAGATTCACCACCCTCTGAGAGCAGAAGTTCCTCCTCAACTCTGTCCTAAACTGACCCCCCTTTATTTTGAGGCTGTGCCCTCTAGTTCTAGCTTCATTTCTAAATGGAAAGAATCTTTCCACCTCTACCCTATCCGGCCCCTTCATTATCTTATAGGTCTCTATAAGATCCCCCCTCAGCCTTCTAAATTCCAACGAGTACAAACCCAATCTGCTCAGTCTCTCCTCATAATCAGCACCCCTCATCTCTGGTATCAACCTGGTGAACCTTCTCTGCACTCCCTCCAAGGCCAATATATCCTTCTGCAAATAAGGTGACCAATACTGCACACAGTATTCCAGCTGCGGCCTCACCAATGCCCTGTACAGATGCAGCAAGACATCTCTGCTTTTATATTCTATCCCCCTTGCGATATAGGCCAACATCCCATTTGCCTTCTTGATCACCTGTTGCACCTGCAGATTGGGTTTTTGCGTCTCATGCACAAGGACCCCCAGGTCCCTTTGCACAGTAGCATGTTGTAATTTTTTTCCATTTAGATAATAATCCAATTTGCTATTATTTCCTCCAAAGTGAATAACCTCACATTTGTCAATGTTATACTCCATCTGCCAGATCCTCACCCACTCACTCAGCCTGTCCAAATCTCTCTGCAGACCTTCTACGCCCTCCACACGATTCACTTTTCCACTTATCTTTGTGTCGTCTGCAAACTTTGTTACCCTACACTCAGTCCCCTCCTCCAGATCGTCTATATAAATGGTAAATAGTTGAGGCCCCAGTACCGATCCCTGCGGCACGCCACTAGTTACCATCCGCCAACCAGAAAAGCACCCATTTATTCTGACTCTCTGCTTCCTGTTGGATAGCCAATCCCCAATCCACGCTAACACCCTACCCCCAACTCCGTGTGACCCAATCTTCTTCAGCAACCTTTTGTGAGGCACCTTATCAAACGCCTTTTGGAAATCCAAAAACACCACATCCACCAGTTCCCCTCCGTCAACCGCACTAGTCACATCTTCATAAAAATCCAACAAGTTCGTCAAGCACAACTTTCCCCTCATGAATCCATGCTGCGTCTGCTTAATCGAACCATTCTTATCCAGATGGCCTGCTATTTCTTCTTTAATGATGGATTCCAGCATTTTCCCAACTACAGACATTAAGCTAACCGGCCTGTAGTTACCCGCCTTTTGTCTATTTCCTTTTTTAAACAGCGGCGTAACATTAGCCGTTTTCCAATCCGCCGGCACTACCCCAGAATCCAACGAATTTTGATAAATAACCACTAACGCATCCGCTATTACCTCTGACATTTCTTTCAGTACCCTGGGTTGCATTCCATCCGGGCCTGGGGACTTGTCCACCTTCAGTCCCGTTAGTCTACCAAGCACTGCCTTCCTGGTAACATTAATTGTATTGAGTACCTCTCCTCCTACCAACCCTCTATCGTCAATATTCGGTAAACTATTTGTGTCTTCCACCGTGAAGACCGACACAAAAAACTTATTTAAAGTTTCAGCCATTTCCTCATTTCCCACTATTAAATCCCCCCTCTCGTCCTCCAAGGGTCCAACATTCACTCTTGCCACTCTATTCCTTTTTATATATTTGTAAAAGTTTTTACTATCATTTTTTATATTTAGAGCTAGCCTAGCTTCATAACCTATCTTTCCTTTCTTTATCTCTTTCTTAGTCGTTCTTTGTTGTTTCTTAAAGTTTTCCCAATCTTCCGATTCTCCACTATTTTTGGCCACTCTGTACGCATCGGTCTTTAATTTAATACTCTCCTTAATTTCCTTCGTTATCCACGGCTGGCTATCCCTTTTCTTACAGTCCTTCTTCATCACCGGAATATATTGTTGCTGAGTACTGAAAAGGATCTCCTTAAAAATGCTCCACTGTTCCTCAGCTGTCCTACCTACCAGTCTGCTCTCCCAGTCCACCTTAGCCAATTCAGCCCTCATCCTATCGTACTTCCCTCTGTTCAAACAGAGGACACTGGTATGGGACCCTACTTTCTCCTCTTCCATTTGTATCAGAAACTTCCAGAGTACATAACTGGCTGTAAAACATTTTGCTACATTATGAGATGCTATGAAAATATCAGTTCTATGTTCTTTGACTGAAATGTAGCAATGTTTGGACTAAGATATGACACAAAGGCATGATCGGCCTGGCGGCTGTAGGATTTTATAGTTGTATTAATTTTGATGTGTCCCTCATGAATACAGTAGGGTTCACTTTGACAGGCAGCAATCCTATGTCTCATACCCTGCCTGATTAACTACTTTCCTGAGCATCATCTGTGTGGTAAGATTCTACAATGTAGTGTTGATAATTCTGCTTCTTTCACTGCGAAGGCCTTATTTGTTATATCTCTGTGTCACTCTGGTGTTTATCTGTGTATATAGCTTTAACAATTACTTCTCCTTGTCCACATATGCTACTGCTTTACAGTAAGCTCCTGCTGTTCCCCAAGTCAGACAGTATATCCCAGGCCTTCAGCCAGTTCCTTGACCAAATGGTTGAGATTTCTTTCAGTGACATGTATTTAACACCTCCTGTGTATTTTGGCCTTTGCCCCACCAAACACACTCTCACATTTCTACACAACTGACAATACCAGCATATACAGGGCCTTTCTGGGAAATAAGCATTTTCCCACTCCTTTAATGATTTTCAACAAAATTTGCACATTGTGTATTGATCTGATATTTGTATAGTTCATCAGCTGCTATTAAGGGAACCGCTATTAGAACCATGGGGCAGGGTTTTCCCCTGGGTTTTGGGGACCCTGACAGAAGGGCTGATTGGGGGCCCCAAGCCGAGAATAGATCGGTGGCAGCCCGACTGGCAGAAGCAGGTCTAAGATTGCGAGGAACCCCCCCTCTGCAGCATAAAAATAGTTACATATTTTAGAGAGGGGAATGGTGACAGGTCCCTGGATTGGAAGAGACCATGAGCGATGCCTTTCCAGCCTGTGAGCCCAGGACAGTTGCAAGGAGACCGGCCTCCATGGAGCTGGTGGCCAACCCATGTGGCAGGGAGCCATTTTGCTGCTGGTGTGGCCTTTGAATCACTTCAGATTGGAGCCTTTGTTGTGTTAATTGGCTGCCTGCTTCTGTGAACAAAGTACAAAGGGAACAAAGGAAAGTACAGCACAAGAACAGACCCTTTGTCCCTCCAAGCCCTTCATGATGCCCTAACTAAACTAAAAAAAATCCTCTGCCCTTTCTCAGTCCATATCCCTCTATTTCCTCCCTATTCATGTACCCATCCAGATGCCTCTTAAATGTTGCTAATGTGCCTGCTTCCACCACCACCTCTGGCACCCACCATTCTCTGCATGAAAAACTTCCCCCGCACATCTCCCTTAAACTTTCCCCCTCTCACCTTGAACCTGTGCCTTCTACACTTAGAAAAAGCCTCTGACTATCCACCCTGTCTATGCCTCTCATAATTTTGTAGACCTCTATCAGATCTCCCCTCATCCTCCATCTTTCCAGTGAAAACAATCCTAGTTTATTCAACCTCTCCTCATAGCCAACACCCTCGATACCAGGCAACATCCTGGTGAACCTTCTTCGTACTCTCTCCAAAGCTTTCATCTCCTTCTGATAATGTGGTGACCAGAACTGCACGCAATACTCCAAATGCGGCCTAACCAAGGTTATAGATAGCTGCAACATGATTTCCCAACTCCTGTACTCAATGCCCTGGCTGATGAAGGCAAGCATGCCATATGCCTTCTTAATCACCTTGGCCACCTTTATTGCCTCTTTTAGGGAACTGTGGACCTGCACGCCCAGATCCCTCTGCATGTTAATGTTCTGAAGGGTTCTGCCATTTACAGTTTAATTCATACCTAAATTTGATCCTCCAAATGCATCACCTCGCATTTGTCCGGATTAAACTCCAAATCTATCTATATCCTGTTGTATCCTCTGACAATCCCCGGCACTATCAGCAACTCCGCCAATCTTCGTGCCATCCGCAAACTTACTAATCAGACCACCCACATTTTCCTCCAGATCATTTATATATACTACAAACAGAGGTCCCAGCACTGATCCCTGCAGATCACCACTAGTTACAGATCTCCATTCTGAAAAACACCCTTCCACGCTATTCTCTGTCTTCTATAACGAAGCCAGTTCTGTGTCCATCTAGCCAGCCCACCCTGAATCCCATGTGATTTTGGTTTTTGTACCAGTCTGCCATGTGGGACCTTGTCAAACACCTTAATAAAGTCCATATAAACTATATCCACAGCCCGTCCCTCATCAATTTTCTTTGTCACCTCTTCAAAAAACTCAATTAAGTTGGTGAGACATGACGTTCCCTGTACAAAACCATGCTGCCTGTCACTAACTAGTCCATTTTCTTCCAAATGTGCATATCTAATCCCTCAGTATCCTCTCCAAAAGCTTCGGCACCACTGATGTCAGGCTCACTGGCCTATAATTTCCTGGATTATCCCTGCTTCCTTTCTGAAACAAGGGAACAGCATTGGCTATTCTCCAATCCCTTGGAACCTCGCCTGTGGTCAAAGGCCCCAGTTATTTCTCCCCTTGCCTTGGGGACTTGTCTACCTTAATGCAATTTAGGATACTCAACACTTCCTCCTTTGATATATTGATGTTCCCAAGAGCATTCACACACCTACTCCTGACCTCAACATCCGTCATGTCCTTCTCCTTGGTGAATACCGATACAAAGCACTCATTAAGGATTTCACCCACTTCCTATGGTTCCACGCATAACTGCCCTCCATTATCCTCAAGTGGACCTACTTTTTCTCCTGCAACCCTCTTGCTCCTAATATGTACATAAAAAGCCTTGGGATTCTCCTTGGCCCTGTTTGCTAAATACATTTCTTGGCCCCTTTTACCCCTCCTAATATCACATTTAGGTTCCTTCCTACTTTCACCGTGCTCCTCAAGGGCTTCGTCAGTTTTTAGATACCTAGGCCTATCATATGCTTCCTTTTTCCTTCTGACTAGGCTTACAATTTCCCTTGTCATCAATGGTTCCCGAATCCTGCCATTTCTATCCTCCATATTTGCAGGGACAAGCCTCTCCTGCACTTCAATCAAATGCCTTTAACAGCCTCCCACATACCAGACATGGATTTGCCCTCAATTAGCCGCTCCCAATCCACATTCCCCAGTTCCTGTCCAATTTGGATGTAATTGGCCCTCATCCAATTTAGCACCCTCACCCGAGGGCCACTCTTGTCCTTATCCATGACTACTCAAAATCTTATGGAATTATGGTTGCTAACCCAAAATGGTCCCCCAATGAAACATCGATCACCTGGCCTGGCTCCTTCCCCAATATCAAGTCTTTTATATCTCCCTCCCTGGTTGGATTGTCAACATACTGTATCAAAAAGCCCTCCTGGACATATCTAACAAATTGCTCTCCATCCGAGCCCCTGGCTGTAAGGGGTTCCCAATAATATGGGGGAAGTTAAAGTCACCCACCACAACTACCCTGCTTTTTTCACACGTTTTCAGTATCTAACTAACTGCTCCTCTGTCTCCTGTGGGCTGTTGGGAGGTCTATAGAACACTCGCAACATTGTGATTTTACCTTTCCTATTCCTGAGCTCCACCCCATAATGCCTCACTACAAGATCCCTCCAACATGTCCTCCCTCAACACAGCTGTGGTGCCGGCAGCTGATTCCTTTTCCAGGCCACCCCCTGGGAGACTTCCCTGGTGCACAAATACACCGGGTGCTGTCCCAACGAGGCTCCCCCGCTATTTATCTGGCAACCAGCCCATTTTCCCTCTACCTGCCCGGTCTCCAAAGCCAGCTGGGAAAATTCAGCCCCTGGGAACAGGTGTGGGCCATTCAGTCCCTTGAGCTTGTTCCGTCACTCAGTTAGATCATGGTTGTTCTGCACCTTGAATCCATCCTTTTTAAATTCTTTTACGAGATGAGGGAGTCCCAGTCTAGGTTAGCCTTTATTGCCCATCCCTAATTGCCCTTGAGAAGTTGCTGGTGGAGGTATGATGAAAATGAAACATCAGGAAATGTTTCGGGAAACAAGAATTGGTTACAGAGAATTAAGCAGAACGCACAGCATATTTTGAGGCCATTCGGCCCAGCTGCTCCATGACAGTACCCAGTGATCCGTAGGAGTCTTCACTGCTCTTCATTTAACCCTAACCACATAATCTTCTTACGTTTACCGAGCTTCCCTTGAAGTGAACTATCACCCCAATTACTCCATGTGAGTCGAGGTTTATTTATTTATTTGATACATTGTAAACTCAAGCTACCTGTAGTTCTCCACATCTGTCTGTTTTCAAAAAGAGCCTTTTAAGTTGCTTTTTCTGCTGGGAGAACGCTCCACTCTTACCGTCTTTCTCGATGACGATTTACCGCACAAGATGGAGGTCGATGGAACACAGATGAGTCGAACCAGGAACAGATATCTGTGTCAAACAGATCAAATGTGTTAATGGAGGCAACCCTTCATACAGCTGCTTTCTGTCAACTTGCACGTTTCACAAATCTGTCCCAAAATGCATAACATACAAACCCTCGAAGCACAGGCCTGAGTCTCATTTCATGATCATTTAACCAGGAAACAATAATATTCCCTGGTGGATGAAGGGATAATTGCACCACATGGTGTGGAGACAGAGTACAAAGGTCAGGGGATCAAACCTCAAGCCCAGCCCAATCCCAGCCTCAGTTAGAGCAACGCAGTTGGCCTCGGGTGTAACTCCCCCCTCCCAAAAATAAGACCATTAGGCCATTGCCTCCCCTTTATTCACCCACACTTAAAATTGTTTTTGGAGTGGGGTCCTAAAGATGCCGGCAAGACCAGCTCCTCAGGGGTCAGGACACCCTTTTTAAAAGAGGCAGCGATCTAGAGACTCCACCCCCTACTCGTTGGCTAAGATCCCCCTCCCCCCCACCAACCCCTCCCTGACATCAGGTTTCTCCCCCCCTTTCCTGACTCACTGCCCCCCACTCCCCAAATGAGCAGCACCCACCTATAGGGTCACCCCCTTAGGCTTCAATGGCCTCTGAGCCACCCCCCATCTCTCGCTCCTGATCCATATTGCTACTCCATCGTATCCTGCTGGTGGGTTCAAATTTGGATGTTTGGGATGGTGAGCAAAGGATCTGGATCAGCAGTGAAACCTTCCACAGCCAAATAGCTCACTAGCACTGAAGAGGAAAATGGGGCACAACTTTATTCCACGCAAACAAGGCGACTGAGTTGTCTCTTTCTCAATAATGCCTCACAAAAGTCCCCATCTGTGCCCTTTTGCTGTTGTTTATAAGCATCCAGATTTATTCTATCCTTGTTGACAGTTTGGGTCAATTGTAACCTTGTAAACCTTGCCTGAGAGTGTCAGAGTTAAGTTTCCTCAATGAGATATTACACTAGGGGTCCATCCCCCCCCCTCATAGGGACATAAAACAACCCATGGCACTACTTCAGAGAAGAGCTTGTGAGTTGTCCCTGGTGTCCAGGCCAATATTTATTCCTCAGCCAGCATACAAAACCAGGGGCAGAATCTAACAGGTGGCAGGGTTTCCTTGCCCCGCTCCCAGAAGAGTTGTGGGTAATGTACCCTAACTCCCAATGGCTGCCCCACAGCCACTTAACGGTCCGAGAAATGTTCATTGGCAGCAGCCAGGAATCCCATTCCTCACTCGGGAGGATGCCCCGCCTTAGCGAGCTGCCAACCAATCCGACCAGGCTGGAGGTAAGTGCAGGAGGTGTTGGGGCAGTGAGGAGTGGCCCTGCAGGGGAGACAAGGGGTTGGGGTCATGTTGGAAAGGTCAGAGGGATGAGGGAGTTGGGTGGTTTGGGGTGGATGTGTAGACCATGGGGGGTGTGAAGCCCTGCTGTGGAAAGGGGGCCAGTGATGGAGGCACCCCCCCCACCCCACTTACCCCACCAAGATTTCCCATCCTACCTGAGGCTTAGAAAAGGTGACCTACTGGAGTTCAACTCCCCATCCCCCCGGCCCAGGCCATTCCCACCTTGCCCAGGCCATTCTCGCTCTGCTCAGGCCATTCTTGCCCTGCCCAGGCCATTCTCACTCTGCCCAGGCCATTCCCGCCCTGCCCAGGCCATTCCCGCCCTGCCCATGCCATTCCCGCCCTGCCCACGCCATTCCTGTCCTGCCCATGCCATTCCCGCCCTGTCCACGCCATTCCCGTCCTGCCCATGCCATTCCCACCCTGCCGTCGCCATTCCCGCCCTGCCCACACCATTCCTGCCCTGCCCACGCCATTCCTGGCCTACCCACACCATTCCCACCCTGCCCATGCCATTCCCGCCCGGCCTACGCCATTCCCGCCCTGCCCAGGCCATTCCCGCCCGGCCCAAGTCATTCCTGGCCTACCCTGACCCAACCTCAATTTTAATGTCAGGAATTTTGAGGCCCTTAAGTGCCAATTAACTGCCTCAATTAGGGACCAGGTTAGGTCACCTCGAGAATGTTATGGGCCCCATCGCCTGCAAAAACTGCTGGTGGGAGGGACTGTAAAATTCTACCCCAGATTGTTCATTCATTATCACATTGATGTGTGTGTGCAAATTGTGTGTTTCTAACTGTACAACAACAGTACAAAGACCACATTGGCCATAAAGTGCTTTGGGACATCCTGAGGTTGTGGGAGGTGCTATATAAATGTAACTCGGTCAGATGTCAGGCCTATCCAGTGAGCTGGCTTTGACCTTTGCCAGGGAATACTTGATGTAATTGTTGAGTTTACTACGGTAAGATGATCCATTCTGCAGTCTCTTTAACCTACCCTGGATGATTCTTTCTCTGCACCCCCCACCTCCCTTACTCTATTTTATGGGAAATATATATTTCAGTCACCACACCGACTATTGAATGCTTCCTTCCCCTGGAGTTAACATATCCTGTGTTGCGGTTCATGGAGCTGGGTTTAAATGGAGCTTTGGAAGATGAAATGAGGGTCCCTTTATCCTCCCACCGCCCGACTCTCTCTGATGGCTGCTAATGTTCTTAAGACAAAGTAGTTTGAGCGAGACAGATCCCCCGATGACGCAAAACACTAAAGTTTGTCCACAATTGGCAGTGACTGATAGTAACGTTTTCCAAGCTGACTGAATATCGCACTCTCAGAAAATCCTTCATTGAGATGTTGCTGTTAATTTCTTCATAATCTTGTTAGAATGATCGAATCAGACAGATTTCAGCACAGGGCGGGGGTGATCATTTGTTCCACTGTGCACCACACTCAGGCGAGCTGTCAGCATGGCTCACCGGCGACATTGTCCTCTCTGGGTCAGGAGGTTGTACATTCAAGCCAAAACTTGCGAGCCTAGAATTGTGTCCGTACGGAACCCATTTTCTTGGGCACCATTCAGACTATGAAAGCCCCATTATCATAGGCTGGAAGTACAAGGACATTTTGGAATGGAAACAAATGATAAACAAGGATTATCATTTACCTATGTTCGGCGGAAGACATTAGGCTGTTTACTTAAGCAGTTAAGTTGCCTGTTTGAGGTCGCCCCCCAACCCCCCCAGGTTGGTTTGACCCTGACACAACCAGTGTTGCCCCTGATGTGGAAAGGGAGCAAGTGATGGAGACCCCCTCCCCCCACCCCACTTCCCCCACCAACTTTTCCCATCCCATCTGAGGTTCGGAAAAGCTGATCTGCTGAAATTCAAACCCCGATCCGCCCTGCCCACGCCATTCCTGCCCCGGATTGCACTCCAAGATACCAGCCTAAGGACCGTCTGCAACAGGGATGATGAATAACTTGGATGAATATAAGCACTCCTGATTCGCCAAGCCACACATCAAATCCCCTTCCTGACCTCAAACTTCCCCACGACACCCTTTCCTAATCCCACATCCTGACCCTCGATTCCACCGGCACCACCCCTCCACCCCCCCCCCGCCCCCCACAACATCTCTTCTGGCTCCCAATCGCCCCACTCCCGGCGTCCTTTCCTGATCCCCAGTCGGGACAACCCCCCATCTTCACTTCTGTCCTCAGCCTTCCTTCCCACCCAGGTGTCTTCTTCTGATGCACACATCCCCCTTTTCCCCCACATCCCCCACGCTGCTATC
The DNA here is from genome assembly GCF_964213995.1 of Mustelus asterias. NCBI lineage: Eukaryota > Metazoa > Chordata > Chondrichthyes > Carcharhiniformes > Triakidae > Mustelus > Mustelus asterias. The sequence goes on along the minus strand of NC_135823.1, from coordinate 29,952,786 downwards.
TCACACCACCAGCCCCCATTATCAGCCAAGATGTTGAATCCAAGGCCTCAACTTTCTGTGAAGATAAATATATAAATATGAATCTCACTTTGTGAAGAAGAGCACGGGTGTCTGCCTATGTTCATTCTTCAGCCAAGGTCACCTTTACAGTTTAGCTGCCCATTCATCTCATTGCGATTGTGGGTCGATGCTGTATGTAAACTGGCTTCAGGAGAATCCAGTGAGCACTTCAAAATAGTGTAAGTGCTTTGGGACACTGTATGGATGTGAAAGGTTCAACAGAAAAGCAAACCTTTCTTCTTGCTTTCTAATCTCATTCACCTAGACCCTTCCATTGTTTTTCCTTCCGAAATGTTTATCCGATTCCCTCTTCGAAGCTTTTATTGACTCAGTTTCAATAGTCACAAGGGGTAATGAAATCCATATTCCTCCAATCCACCGCCTGAAAAATCTTTTCTAACCTTCCTTGTTATGGTTGCACCAGATAATCTCGCCTTCATGATAGCGCCATGTGTGGGATCTTGCTGTGCTCAAATTGATTGCTGTATTTTCCTACATTAAAACAGTAACTGCATTTCAAAGATACTTAATTAACTCTAAAAGTCTTTGCGATATCCTGAAATCATGAAAGGCACTGTATAAGTGCAAGTCTTTCTTACCTTGAATCTGGTATGATTGGGTGCCTGACTGTACTCTGACCTAACTTCCTGTTCCAAACCTGGCTAAGGGAATAGAATCATAGAATCCCTACAGCGCAGAAGGTAGCCATCAGACCATCGAGTCTACACCGAAAACAATCTCATTCAATTCCTATCCCCATAACTCCACGTATTTACCCTACTAGTCCCCCTGACACTAAGGGGCAGATTTTCATGGCTAATCCATCTAACTACACATCTTGGGGCTCTAATGGGCAATTTAGCATGGCCAATCCACCTAACCTGCACATCTTTGGACTGTGGGAGGAAACCAGAGCACCCGGAGGAAACCCATGCAGACACGGGGAGATCGTGCAGACTCCACACAGACAGTGACCTGAGGCCGGAATTGAACCCGGGTCCCTGGTGCTGTGGGGCAGCAGTGCTAACCACTGTGCCACCATGCCGCCCCTCTCTCACCAAACTCTGCTGACAGCAGACAAACAAATCACCAGCCACTCAACAAATGCAAATTTATTTCAGCCAAGGATAATTCCAACATCAAGGGGGTGGTGGGGAGAGGGCGGGTGGGGGGGGAGATGGAGGTGAGTTTGCTCAGATTATAAACTCCATGTCTTACTGGCCAACAAACAGCCCAGCTTCATTGCACACATCTTCGCAGTGGAGTCAACCCTGTATTGAGCCGTGAATGTGTGCAATAGTTAAACATGTCGAAACAAGCCCCCGCAGGCAATTCTTTCTCTCAATCCTTTTCTTTTTGAGTTAAGAGGAAGAGAATTTGATTCATGCATAAATCGGAGAGAACAGAACAAAATAACTTTCCCAACCTCCAACCCCACCTCCCCTGTAAAGTCTGGATTTATAAATTCCCTTATCGGGAGTTTAGCTCTGACATATCTCTGCTTCCTCACTGCAGGGAGCATTCACTAGTTTGCACCTGCCACTTGTTAGACATAAAACACCCCAAAGAATGAACTGATACAAGAAACCAGAGTACCACGGCAGGAAATGTCTGCCCAGAATCAGACATTTATTGCTCTCATCAAAAACAGATCTTTTTTTAATCCTTTAACCCTTTTACACCTTCCTCTTTAACCTGCTGAGACATAGCCATTTTCAGCTTGCTTGGGGATCTCCCGTTGTGTTATTCCTGGTGAGTCAGAGGCTGCACTGTGGGGACTGGGACGGGGGGAGTGGGGGCGCCACGCTGAGAGGATTTGGAAAGAAGTCTGAGAGAGGAAAGAGCTCAGAGACGGTGAAGGATTTTTGTATGATGGGAGAATAAATTTAAATGTGGGTCAAGCAATGAAAATTGGGCAAAGGGTGAAATGCATTGCTTAGCACTTCCTGTTCATCTATAAGTTAGAACTTATCCACCGTAGATAGAGGAAGAGGTAGAGAGCAGAGATAGGAAACAAATATCCCTCTCACCTCAGTCCACTTCCTCCTCCAGGAACTACAGAATCATAGAATCACTACAGTGCAGACAAAGGCCATTTGGCCCATCGAGTCTGCACCAACAACAATCCCACCCAGGCCCTGCTAATCCCCCTGATACTAAGGGGTAATTAACCATGGCCAATGCACCTAACCCATAAATCTTTGGGACTGTGAAAGGAAACCAGAGCACCAGAGGAAACCCATGCAGACACGGGTAGAACGTGCAGACTTCACACAGACAGTGACTCAAGGTCAGAATTGAACCCGGGTCCCTGGTGCTGTGAGGCAGCAGCGCTAACCACTGTGCCATCGTGCCTCCCCGTGGTTTAATTGGATTGGCCCATGATTATGCTTGCAACATGCTGCAGTGATTTGCCATTGCCTTTTGGAGTATGACCAGGAAACTCTCCCACTCTTCCTGCCTGTCATTAGACATGTTGGAGGGATATAAATGCTGATAATCAACCAGTGCGCCTACATTATGAACGCACCTTTCTCGACCACTGAACAGAGAACTACAGGCTCAGAGGTAAGGACACTACCACTGAGCCTCAAAGTCTCCTCCCTCACCTCAGTCACGTGCCATAATGGCAGCTATGCAAATAATAAAAATGTTGATCTCAAAAATCTTAGCGGTACATTTGGTAAATGGACTGAAATTCCAGCAGGAGGAACAGAATTGGTCGTAAAAGTAGTTGTATAAAAATAGATAGTAAATAGTAGTAACAGTAATAGATTTATTGGTTACAATAGAAGTAATGATAGTAACAACAGAAGTAATCACAGTAGGGGTTGCGGCAATGGCAGTTACAATGAAAGTGACGAAATAAAAACAGAAAATGCTCTAAGTATTCAGCAGGTCTGGCAGTATTTGTGGAGAGAGATACAGAGTTAGTAGCTGGGATTTTACTGGTCCCAGGGTGATGGGCCAAGAGGTGTGTGGGCTGGTAAATGCTGGGGAAGATCCATGATACAGTCACACTGCTGGGGAGATTTCACAGCGACATGTCGTCGGAACAGCTAACTCCCAAATGGAGCTGGACAGCCAATTTGAACAACTCAAGGTCCAATTAGGGGCCCTTCTCAAAGCAGCAGCATTTCTCCCCAGTGGTGACCTAGCCCTCCTCCATGTTCTGATGGTACCGGTTCAGGGAGGCGGTCTCCCTGCGGACTGCGGTAGAGGTGGGACAGGTGGAGAGGGGGAAAAGGCTTCATGGAACAAATAGTGAACCGGATGGCAGTGAAGGAAGTCCATGTGAATCCAACAATTTTCCCAGAGGGGTTTTCCCTCCATGCTGAGCTCATGTTTTTATTTTGTTACCTACCTGCTGCAGGCCCCAGATCTCCAGCTTGCCCCAGCAGCAATCACGTCTCACAGCGGCGCTTACTGAGGCTTCGGAGCTTAATTAGATGGCAAGCTCGCAGGTGGCCAGTTAGGTACTCAATCCAGGACAATTGCTGATGTGATGATTTTGCCCCATTCACCCATGTGGTAACATTCTGCTCAATATTTCCGACTGAAGATCTCATGCCGGTCAGAAAAAAGTCTTTGCAGCACAACTAGCAGATTCCAAAGTTCAGGAATAACCATGAGATATTGAAAGTTTTGCAACCCTTAATTGCTTCTCTCAGTGAAGGTCTTGAACTTTCTGGAACTATCTGGTTCGATTGTCTCCCTGTCACAGCTCTAACCAAGGTTTGAGTGCTGTGGTCCCACAATGGTCTAATCTCCGAGCTATGTAAGCTTCACATCTCTCATCTTTCCTGACCACACGAAACATTTGCCTAAACTGGTTGACACAACTGAGCAAAGGAGAATCATAGAATCATACAGTGCAACAGAGGTTCTTCGGCCCATTGAGTTTGTGGGAATGGGAATGGAACAATAACAAAAATCAAAGATGGATCCAGAAGGAGTTGCAAATGGCAACAATAGAGCCAATTTCCTCAACTCAGCTAACATCAACCAACTCTTTACGCATTGGAAAGATCTACCTCTTCCTTTAGGTATCATGCCCTAAGAGGGTGCCGGCGACCATGGACTTCCACTGGCTTGGTCCATGATAGTGCTTGGCAAAGTCCTGCAGTGCTTTGCCATTGCCTATTGGAGGAATATGAGCAGATTTTATCTGTTAGCTGGGGGAGGATATGAGATCCAAACTGTGTGGTTAACCCACTCCCATGAGCTAAACCAATCTGAGAGGTTTACTGACAGGAATATCCAATGATATTTATTTTTTCTCTCGACACCTGGTGTTAACTTCAACTAACGAGGCTTTTCTACCCAATAGTGATGTCAAAAAAGTAAGTGTCACACCTGCTATTAACCCCATCCTCTCCAGTAGGCAACTTAATAACTAATCCATGAACAATGGGTAAAGCCTTTTGTAAAGTTTATTTATTAATGTTACAAGTTGGCTAACATTAACACTGCACTGACGTCACTGTGAAAATCCCCCAGTCGCCACACTCCAGCTCCTGTTCGGGTACACTGAGCGAGAATTTAGCACGGCCAATCCACCTTAGCAGCACGTCTTTTGGACTGTGGGAGGAAACCAGGGCACCTGGAGGAAACCCATGCAGACACGGGGAGAATGTGCAAACTCCGCAGACAGTGACCCGAGGCCAGGAATCGAACCCGGGTCCTTGGCGCTGTGAGGCAGCAGTGCTAACCACTGTGCCACCGTGCCATGTGGGTATGGAGAGTAACCTGTCACGACATCCTATTCAGTCATGTTTAAAATAATTTTGAAATCCAGAGATACCTTATGCCAAACGAGGTTTGACATAAAATGTCAGACATATATATGTATAGTACAGACTGAATTGACACTTCTAGCTATATTGGAATGGAAATAATTTAATAGAAAAACAGAGGCCTCTGTCAGAAAGATCTACCATATATAAGTAGCACTGTCGACAGGCTATATTAAGATAGAAAGGAATCTAATTTCAAAAACCTATTACAACTAAGCAGGGCAAAACGAATCTGTTCTTCTATTTGCACCCTCATCCCCAAACTGTTGGTGAAAGGACACCTTGATGACCACTCAATGCCTGAAATAGTCTGCGTATCTAGGGACAAGTGGCTAAAGGGACCACATACATCAAAATGAGCAGGAAACTGCTTTCACCAGACAGAGGTAACTGAAGAATCCTGGATGCTACCCAAGAACAGCTTGACATTCATTGCTATTACTGCCCATTAACTTACACATCAGCCAGATTGGTCTATAGTGCATCGCTTCAGAAGCCAGGAACACTCTGAATGAGACCCAGAGGATAGATAGTTATGTCTGCAGTCTCTCTATTAATCAAGACCAAGTAAATGTTATAATAGGCTCGAGTTAAACAGGAGTCTCAGGCCTGAAGCTATGGTGAGGCAGGAAATAATGTCACAGAGAGACTTTTTGCATGAGCGGAAGTTATTTAAGGCACAGACCTTGACAGGAAGTAATTTTTAAACACATGTTACCGATATTGAATCATAAAAACAGCACAGAAGATAATCGGCTTGTCATGTTTGTGGCGGCTTTTCAAAAGAGCCTCCACTTTTAAGTTTCTCATCCTCCAGTACCAATCCCTGCCAAAATTATAAATCCAATCAACTCCTACCACCTTTTGAGGTAGACTAAATCCCAACCAACTGAGTGGAAAAAAACTCACCTCTCTTCTCAAACTTTCACCAAAGATTTTGGGGGTGATTCTACAGCCACACTCACACAAACCCCATTATTGGCCAGGAACTCTCGCAATAATGGGATTCACCACAGAGAGATCTCATTTTGAGAGTCCCCCCCCCCCCCCCCCACCCCAACCGGCATCGTAATGTGGTTCACACCCAGTGAGGGTGTCAATCAGATTAGCATATTTAAAATCTAATTTAAATACTCAGAATTGGCTTTAAGCTGAATTCTCCCACCTGCTGGCACAATGTGAAGCCAGTGGGAATCACTGCCGGCTTCCAAAAATGGAGACCAGACATGGTGACCATGCCCAGGAGGGGTGGGGGTGGGTAGGGGGGTCTCGCAGTCCATTGTAGTTCCTGGGTGGTGAGGGCCATGGCTGGACGGTGCCCTGGCACTGTCCCCAGCACTCTGGCAGTGCGCACTGCCAGTTGGCACTGCCAAGGGGCGGGGGACTGAAAGGGGTGAACCCTTAGCAGGGTGACGCTCACTTGGAGGGGTGATTGGTAGGGGGCCTGATGCTGGCAATTGGGGGGTGGGGGTCTTTTCCGGCAAGAAGGGGAGGTGGGGTCTGTAGCCTTATTCTGAGATGGGGGCACCCTTTAAAAACAGAGCCTCGGTCTCTGAGGAACCAGCATCTTTAGATCCTGCACATCTCATTCATGGCGCAAATCACAGCAACCTCCAAAAAAATGTCTAAGTACGGGTGGATTGCGATCGGGATAGGCAAGAATCGCACTATTGTTTCCCGCTGGAGACCACACTTAGAAATGTTTTGGGAGAATTCTGGCTTTTATATCTATGATTTCTTTTAAATGGTGTTTTTTCCATTGCATATTCCTGCAACTTTTCTTCCTTGGATGTATTTTTCCTCTTTGAAAGCCTCTTGTAACTCTGGTTGTTAAATTGAGAGAGCTTGGTCTGTGAGCAGGGACAGTCTCACCAAGCTAGTGTGGAAGTCATTCAGGCAAACTCCTCCATACATCCCCTGCACCATCAGGTCACTGAGTAACCTTGACAGCAACCTCTGCAGGTTCTGTTATTGTTGCTTGTTACTCAGCCTATTAACAGGTTGGATGCAAATATATTAAGCCTCAACTTTTGATCATAAAGATTTACCCCAGGTTGACATAAAAATAATGAATTCACCACCCAAAGAAAACCAGTTAAGACCTGGAATTAGACTGCTATTGGTATCCAACAGTTTGAGCCAAATATCTGACAGGTGACCTTTGGGAGAAAGGTCACACACAGACGGACTATTCCTCTGTGTGCAATATGTAACAACATCATAAACCCATCTTTCCGCAGGCAGGGTTTTCATTTTCACTACACTTTTTCCCCATGATAGCTATAGAATTCCCCAGTCATCAACTATCGTAGTATTTATTTCCTCCCCTTTCACCTCTTCCTGTCATTGACTCTCATCATTCCACGGGCATCCTCCGTGCTTTACCCACAAGAATGTTAGCATCCCTCTTCACTGCTGCGGGGAATGAGGAGCCATTATAATCAGGCACCATCCTGTCATTACCCACAGCACTCCCCAGTGGGAGTTGCTGGGCAGTGATCAGGAAGCTGGGACACTGGGGCTAATGGCATTATCCCCACTTCACTGAGGCCAACTAACTCAACAAGGTGGAACTTTCCAGGTCTGCACAGCCAACTTCTACAATGAAAAGTGCCTAAGAAAGCAAGAAGTTACATTCACGGAGCACCTTCCCTGTCCTAAGATACCCCAAAGAGCTTCAACAACCAATGAAACTATTTGAAGAGCAATTACTCTTAGAGTCATAGAGTTTTACAGCATGGAAACAGGCCCTTCGGCCCAACTTGTCCATGCCGCCCAGTTTTTACCACTAAGCTAATCCCAATTCCTACATTTGACCTATATCCCTCTATACCCTTCTTATCCATCTAACTGTTTAAATACTTTTTAAAAGACAAAATTGTACCCGCCTCTACTACTATCTCTGGCAGCTCGTTCCAGACACTTACCACCCTCTGAGTGAAAAGATTGCCCCACTGGATCCTTTTTGTATCTCTCCTCTCTCACCGTACTATGAAGGAAACATGGCAACCAATTTTCACACGATACCTACAGCAATGAGATACTGGCTATTTCACACTGTTTCAGTGTAGTACGTTAAGGGGATGAGAGAGACTGGAAGAACACTCCTGTTCTTCTTCAGAAAGTGTGCAGGATCTATTACATTCACCTGGGCAAGCAGATAGGGCCTCAATTTAACATATCTCCTGAACAATGGTGCTCATTCACCTCTGGCACAGGTTAAGTCACTGACCTTCGATTGTTAAGATCACAGGCTCAAGCCCCACTCTAGAGAGTCGACTATATAATCAAAGCTCACACATCAATGTGAATACTGAAGGAATGCTTCATGGCCAGAGGTCCTGTCTTTCAACACCTCTAAAGGCCTAGATTAGGCCAGATTTGCAGCCTGTGTGACAGATTCATACTGTAATATTGGTGGGAATCCATTGGATGGGCTGCGGATTTTCAAGCTCCATAGGCCCTAAAAAGCTCAATAGTGGTAGAGGCAACTACATGAAATGGCACCGTTCTACATTGAAAAGAGATGTGCGTACAAGAATCTAAACTGATATTCAGTGCAGTATTGAGGGAGTGCTGCACTGTCGGAGGTGCAGTCTCTCAGGTGAGACCTTAAACGAAGGTCCTGTCTGACCTCTCAGGTAGGTACAAAAGATCCCAGGGCGGGAGGGGAAGGGAGGTTCCCTCAGTGTCCTGTCCAATATTCATCCCTCCATCAATCCCACTAAAAACAAACATGATATGGTCATTATCAAGCAGCACGGTGCACTGTGGTTAGTACTGTTGCCTCACAGCGCCAGGGACCCGGGTTCGATTCCCGTCTGGGGCACTGCCTGTGCGGAGTTTGCTTAGGAGCATTGGCCATGCTAAATTCTCCCTCAGTGTACCCGAACAGGTGCCGGAGTGTGGCGACTAGGGGATTTTCACAGTAACTTCATTGCAGTGTTAATGTAAACCTATTTGTGACACTAATAAATAAACTTTTTTTAAAAACTAATCACATTGTTGTTTATGGGAGCTTGCTTTGTGCAAATTCACACACTTTCTACATTGCAACAGTGACTACACTTCAATAGCATTTGACATAACCCCTGTTAACTGAGGGGAAGCTAAGGAAATTCAAATATCCACTAAATCAATGTTGATGCTGCTACATAACCAGAAGATGGAGTTGCCAGTAATTATGTTGGCCAACATTAATTCTTCCAACTCCTCCATTACTACTGCAAGATGACAATCTCTCAGAAATGCCTTACGCCAATGAACCTGGCTGTTTTCTCACAGGATGGACACTTCAAGCACCAAGTTGCATTTGTATTGAGTCTCGAGCATGGAGTGATATTCTAACAGGTTTCACAAATGGACGTAAGGAAATTGGAGCCACAAAGGGAGAGATTAAATCACTGCGTGGTGAGAGATTGATCAAAGTGACAGGTTTGGAGAAGGTATTTTAGAGATGGAGAGAGGGATAGAGAGGCGCAGGTTAAGGCAGGTGAAAACAGTACTACTCATGGTAAACATATACAAAAGACAAAGTATTATTTCCAAAGACCAAGCTCTGAGTCATAGGTTGTTCTGGAATTTACCTGAAAAGATTTATACTGTTTTACCAGAAGCCAAATATTTCAAGCAGTGGCAAGGAATTCCAGACATTCTGTCATCCGTACAAAAAAAATCTGGTGTGACTGGCTTGTCTGTGAATTTCCCACTGAAAATAACAGCCCCTGTAGCTGAAACACTCATTAAGTGTACAGGAAGCACAATGTATGTATGTTGCTCCTTCTATTGTTTGCAGCAGTCCAAAGGAAGAACTTGTATTTATAAAACACCTTTCATGACTCCAGGGGTATGCCAGACTGCTTTACAACCAATGAGGTACTTTTGAAATGTAGTCATTGTTGTAATGTGGGAAACCCCAGCAGCCAATTTGCACACAGCAAGGCCCCACAAACACTAATCATAGAATCCCTACAGTATAGAAGGAGGCCAGTCGGTCCATCGAGTCTGTACTGACCACAATCCCACTCAGGCCCTATTCCCGTAACCCCACACATTTACCCTACTAATCCCCGACACTAGGGGCAATTTAGCATGGCCAATCCACCTAATCTAACCTAAGCAATGATCATCTGTATATTAATTGGTGTTGGTTGAGGGAGTTGAGGGAGAAGTATTGGTCCAGGGCATCAGGGAGACCTCCCCTGCTCCTCTGCCAAATAATGTCACAGGGTCTTTTCCTTTCACTTGAGGAGGAGGACAGGAGGCTGGATTTTACCAGCCCTCTGGGGATGGACCAGAAGGTGCGGGTAGGGTGAGGGCCAGGAGGAGGGGGCTGTAAAATGGCACAGGAAGGGAGGCTCTGGCATGCCACTTATCTTCCCACCACCATGGCATCTTGGCAGTGGCGGGGGAAGTGGCCGATTTCTCTCCCACCTACAGGCCAACTGATTTATTTAAGTGGTCAATTAAGTGTCCCTCACCACCTCTGCTGGCATTTAACCAGTGGTGAGGAATGGGGGGGTTGGGGGATGGTGGCGGGGGTTGGCGGGGGGGTTATTTACCATGGCTTGGTAAACCCTGGTGGTCAGCCGGTGGGTGGGTGTTGATGGGGAATCCCCCTGTTTGGGCATTCTTTGGAACACGAAGGGACTCCTTGGCAGCAAAGGCTTTCTGCAGGACAGCACTGCCTGCCCTCTATCACCAGGGCTTGCCAATTGGTTGGTAGCTCTTGCGACCGGGTGACCAACAATCAGGATGGATATTTGATTGACTGTCACTTATAAGACATGGCCCTGGACACCACTGACTCTGCTACTATCACTAAATGCTGGCCAGGAGTCCAGTTTAACATCTCATCTGAAAGATGGCTCCTCCAACAGTACAGCACTCCTGCATTGTTGTGCTTAAGTCTATAGAGTGGGATTGTAACCCATAACCTTGTGGCCCAGGAGTTAGTCCCGCAGAACCGGATATTCTCGCCGAAAGTCAATGGACATTTGGCTGCCTCAGCAGATTTTAATCCCGGCCTGAGCCATAGCTAACTCTAACACAGCCTGACTCAGGTTTAAACACTCAATGGTGTCGTATACTCAAGAAGAATGGATTGAGACATTTGGTTTCAGTAAACTAAACACAAGGAACCAACCTGACACAATGGCACACCCCAACACCTGACACATAGTGCAAATGTGGAAGAGATGCATATGGTGGCCATTCCCTTCCTGGAACAGAACAACTCAGCAGCAGAAAGGGAGAGTGTCTGGCAGCCCAGAATCTAAACAGCAAACAGGCTAGCTAAGCTGTTCACATGTTCCGAGATGAATCAAAAGGACCAAAAGGAACCCGGGTTTGATTCCCGGCTTGGGTCACTGTCTGTGTGGAGTTTGCACATTCTCCCCGTGTCTGCGTGGGTTTCCCCTGGGTGTTCTGGTTTCCTCTCACAGTCCAAAGATGTGCAGGTTAGGTGGACTAGCCATGCTAAATTGACCCTGAGTGTCAGGGGGATGAGCTAGGGTAAATGCATGGGGCTATGGGTCGGTGCAGACTCAATGGGCCGAATGGCCTCCTTCTGCACTGTAGGGATTCTATGATGGAAGAACTTGTATTTGTGCAGCAGCTTTCCACATCTCTCACAGACATTCCAGCCCACTTACAATCACAGAACTAATTGGTGCCAAGTGCAGTGATTGTTGCTGAGCTGAGTGCAGCAGCCATTGTGCACAGCAAGATCCCTTAGACAACAATTTTTCTTTATTCGTTCAGGGGATGTGGGCCTCATTGGCCCACATTCCTAACTGCCCTTGAACTGAGTGTATTCCAGATGGCATTTAAGAGTTAACCATTTTGCTGTGGGTCTGGAGTCACATGGAGGCCAGACCAGGTAAGGATGGCAGATTCCCTTCCCTAATGGATGTTAGTGAACCTGATGGGTTTTTACAACAATCGACAATGTGGTAGAATCATAGAATCCTACAGTGCAGAAGGAGGCCATTCGGCAGCTGCAGCGCTAACCACTGTGCCACCGTGCAGGACTTATAATTCCAGATTTTTTATTAAATTCAAATTTCATCATCTGCCGTGGTGGGATTCGAACCCGGGTCCCCAGTGCAATAGCCTGGGTCTCTGGATCCCTAGTCCAGCAACAATACCACTACACCACCACCTCTCTCATGAAAGAAGTGAGCAGTGAACTGATTTTTGGTTGGTTGAGGAAAGAGTGAATAGATGGACACCCTCTTCCACATCAGATAGCACCCTGGAGTCTTCAACATTCACCATGACCATGAGGATGCCCTTTGCCCGCAGAATAAAGTCAAGACGAAGTGATGCAGGGTTTATTTTCCTTATGCAGCTGGTAGAATAATCAAGTGAGCATTTTAGACCTTAAATTCAAAACGAGTGCAGTGCACTGCTTTGAAGTGCTTAACCGATTTTCCACATTGTTATTGATTTATGCAGAGTATAAGTTTTGTACATGCTGCAAAGTAAGAACACTCAACTTGGCTGCATCGATCTGGCCAGACCAGAAGCAGAAATTAACCCTTTCCACTATTCACCGCGCCAGTTTTCAGGGGCTTGGAAATCTTGCACACCAGCATGACAGACCTATCCACACGGATTCACCTGCTCCACTGACTTTGGCAGGGATCTTGTCAATAATGCCAAAAGGAAACTCAGTGGAGCATTAACTCATAATAAAGTCATCTAACTTGAGAGGAAATTGGGAAACTATTGGTGAAATTACAGTCATGAGCATCAACAACGAAACTGCCAGCCCCATGACGCACTCGGATCCCAATCAGGGTGTCCCTCTCCCTTCATCGGTTTTTGAACAAAATTCATCATAATTAATAGGATTGAAAAAAGATTATTTAAATGGAGAATGATATCAGAGTGTGGACAGTAGATGGAAATTTACCCTGCCAATAGTTGTCTGATATTTATTTTATCGAGCAATCTACCAAACCATTAAGAATACAACAATAATGACAGGAGATAAAAGAAGTTTACATTAGGATCCCAAAGTGTCCTTAAACACTTTACAGCCATGTAAACATTTACAAGTGGCATTCCTGTTGTAATATATGAATAGTGACAGCAAATATACACACTGCAAGGTCCACAAAAGCAACATGAACATAACCGGATAATCTGCTTACTTTTAAGGTATTGGTTGCGGGATAAATATTTGCTCCCCTGCCCTGGGAGATAAAATCATAGAATCCCTACGGTGCAGAAGGAGGCCATTGGGCCTATTGAGTCTGCACCGACAACAATCCCACCCAGGCCCTATCCCCGTAACCCCACATAGTTACTCTGCTAGTTCCCCTGACATTAAGGAGCAATTTATCATGGCCAATCAATCTAACCCACACATCTTCAGATTGTGGGAGGACACTGGAGCACCTGGAGGAAATCCACGCAGACACAGGGAGAACATGCAGACTCCACACAGTCACCCGAGGCTGGAATCAAACCTGGGTCCCTGGCATTGTGAGGCTGCAGTGCTAACCACCGTGACACTTCATGTCCGCTTGAGTGAGCCTCAATTTAATGTCTTGTTCGAAAAGTGTCACCTCCTACAGTGCAGCACTCCCTCGGTACTGGACTGGAGTGTGAGCCTGCATTAAGTGTTGAAATCCCTGGTGTGGGGCTTGAACCTACAACCTGCTGTCTCAGAGTTGGCAGCACCATCGACTGAGTCATCACTGACACAGAGGGTAACGTGTAGCGACAAATGAGTTATTGGGAAATGAAAGGGATTATTACCTCTTCCATCAACATGTCTACGTCATGTCCCTGATCTGTGAAAACATTATCTGCAGCTGCTAAAAACAATTTTGATGCCTTTGGGTCCAAGTCTGGATTATGCAACATGCCCATGCTTGGTAATACACAACATAGGCAGGATTTTAGCACCACATCTGCCAATCTGGATTTTGGAAGTACCTATGCTATTGCGGTATGTCCAATTTTATATCTACGTTGACGGAGAAATGAGGCTGTAACTCTAAAAGATTAACAGCTTGCGATCTAATAAGTTCTATTACATTGAGGCAGAATTTAGTTTCTGTTGGATGATGTCTGACATTCTGTTCATTTGAATAACATTGCAACCACACTGGTATCTGGGCTGACAGGATGCTAACGCATTCTGAATTCATTAAGTTTGGATAAGACATCATCGCCAAACTATGACCAGTTAGAATTGTTGCCTGCCAAAAACAGAGTAGACACTGAAGCAGGGGCAGAAGCGCCTAACAGATGTACTGGTGGGCAGTTAGTGGTCCATCTCCTTGGCAACTGTCACCGACAACACTGAGAATCCAGGGTTCTGAAAAGGAGTCATTTTGGGCTTGAAACATTAACTCAGTTTCTCCTGCCATAGATGTCGCCAGGCTTGCTGGGTTTTTCCAGCATTTTCTGCTTTTATTTCAGCATCTTTATAGAATAGTATAATCCCTACAGTGCAGAAGAGGCCATTCAGTCCATCGTGTTTGCACCGACTCGCTGATCTTACCCAGGCCCTTTCCCCAGTTCTATTCCTGTAACCCCATACATTTATCACCTAATCTAGACATCATGGGACACTAAGGGACAATTTATCATGGCCAATCCACCTACCCTGCACATCTTTGGAGTGTGGGAAGAAACCGGAGCACCCGGAGGAAACCCACACAGACACAGGGAGAATGAGTTTGCACATTCTCCCTGTGTCTGTGTGGGTTTCCTCCGGGTGCTGAAATATCATAACATTCACCCAAGGCCGGAATGGAACCCAGGACCCTGGTGCTGTGAGGCAGCAGTGCTAACCATTGTGCCACCGCGCCACCCACTTTACTTTTATATTATTAGGAATCCAAGGGTGGGCAAATTCTCTGAAACGAAATTTATTTGCATTACTTAGCATTGCAGAAAAAGATGTAAATGAAACCTTATTATTGCAAATCCTCCAAATCGAAGGGAAGGAAGAGCGAGAGTGAGAGAGAGTGAATAAGGAGCAGCTTGGTTGAGGGGTCAATCACAAGGTGGCATAGTTTTAGGATAAGGGGCAGGAGATTCAGAGTGGATGAGAGGAAAATTGTTTTCACTCAGCGGGTGGTGAGAATCAGGAATGCACTGCCAGGGAAGGTAGTGGAAGCCTGAAAACTTACAAGTTTTTAAAAGTATTTGGATGAGCACTTGAAATATCATAACATTCAAGGATATGGGACAAGTGCAAGGAAGTGGGACTCGCACACTTTTAATGGTAGTTATTGTCGGTGCAGATTCAATGGGCTGAAGGGTCTTTTCTGCGCTGTATGACTCCATGACTTTCCCAATCTGTGGGAGGCACGGTGGCACAGTGGTTAGCACTGCTGCTTCACAGCACCAGGGACCCGGGTTCGATTCCAGCCTCAGGTCACATTCTCCCTGTGGGATTCCTCCGATGCTCCAGTTTCCTCTCACAGTCCAAAGATGTGCGGGTTAGGTGGATTGGCTATGCTAAATTGCCTCTTAGTGTCAGGGGGACTAGCTAGGGTAAATATGTGGGGATAGGGCCTGGGTGGGATTGTTATCAGTGCAGGCTTGATTGGGTGAAAAGCCTTCTTCTGTACTGTAGGGATTCTAATCTGAAGATATCCTAAAGCAATTTACAGCCAATGAAGTACTTTAGAAGTGTAGTCGCTGTTGCAATAGAGGAAATACAGCAGGCAACTTGCACACAAGGTCCCACAAACGGCAACCAGATCATCGTTTTTTAACTGATGTTGACTGAGGGGGAAATATTGGCCAGGGGATACCCGAGAGAACTTTGCTGCCCTTCTTTCATAGCCCCATGGGATCTCTTATGTTTCCTGGAAAGGGCAGATGGGGCCTCGGTTTACTATATCATCCAAAAAGACCTTCGGACAATTTAGATTCCTCAGTAGAAGTCATGAATCATGTGAACATATAAAAACGTCATCCCATTTTTTATGATCCTGACCTAGATAGGGAGACTTCAGACAAGCAGGAGGCTGAAACCTTTTTTTTTACCCCTTTACCAAATGCTGTGCCTGGCTTAGTTTAATTATCACCTCCAATCCCGGGTTCATTTCACTCCCAAACTTGGGTGCTTATTCTGCGTTGACTCTCCAGTGAAGTACTGTGGGATTGCTGTGTCCCTGCCCAGAAACGTTGACCGAATTCAACGCGCAATCGCCTCAACCCAGACTCTGTTGACAAACTCAGTTACCTGAGTCCGCACATTCTCCCCGTGTTGGCATGGGTTTCCTCCGGCTGCTCCGGTTTCCTCCCACATTCCGAAAGCCGTGCTGGTTGGGTGCATTGGCCATGCTAAATTCTCCCTCAGTGTACCCAAACAGGCGCTGGAGTGTGGCGGCGAGGGGATTTTCACAGTAACTTCATTGCAGTGTCAATGTAAGACTACTTGTGACACTAATAAATAAATAAAACTCTGCTTTAGAAAGTGATTTTTTAAGTCATGGTTAAGTAATTCAATGAAGGAACTGACCTGAGACTAGGTCAATTGCAAACATTTAACTGCTAAGAACTGTAGAAACCACGTCAATTGTGAATGGCGACCGTTCAACGACATCATTAGCGTTAAGCCCCTCATGGATCAGCATTCGGCCAGCTTCAAGTGTGTTCACAGCAAGTGCTTTAAGCACTCACAGATAGAATACTGCTGGAAGTTAAATAAATCCCAGCCCACTGCAACACAGCTAGAAATTACTGTTGGAAATGAACTAAGTCCCACACAGCCTGCATTTGGAAATGTTTCCCTGCAGTGTGGCGTGTACTGGAGGCACTGCTGTTCAAATGAGACCTAAAATGATGCACTGTCTTTGTCATCCTATTCAAAGAGGAACACAGAGTTCTTTCAACATCCTGAGGGCCAATATTCCTCAGAAGCTCTGAAAGCAGATTGATTCATTTCATTGCTGTCATGTTGCTCAGTGTATGCAAAGTGCTCTAAGACATGGGGTGATAAGACATTGTATTACCACAATTCAGGAACGACAGGCCGCTCTACATTCTACATTGTGCATCTCACGCTTTACAGGAACTGACTGAGTGTCTGATAGAGAGAATTTTGAAAGGATCAGCACTCTTTGTTACATCTTTTGAGAATTGCACTCAAGTCCAATTCTTGTAGCTGGGAATGTGATGAGCCAAATCTTTTTGTCAGTCCAAGTATGGTAGCCCCCGTTTGGCAGACATAATCCATAAAAGTAACCGACATTTTCAACTTTTTTTTTATCCCCCTTGTGTAATAAAACAAAAAATCTGAAGTGAGGGAAGATAAATTAATATTTTGACCTGGATTCTCCAGCCCACTGCGCTGCTCGAGTGAACCAAGCCGAGATTCGAACCCAGGTCCCTGGCGTTGTGAGGCAGCAGTGCTAATCACAGTTAGTAACTAAAGATGATGAATCCAGGGCTTCCCGTATAAAATTAAGGTGCTAATACTCTATAATAAGTTAAGGAGTGATTCCAGACATCTGCAATATTCAGAGTTTTCAGACAGGGTTATCTTTTAAAAGAATTATTACGGCTTTGATCGAATAGTTTTAATTTTACTACCGACATTTCTTGCTCATCCAACACCTTCCTTTCCCCAGTATTTGTACCTGGGACTCATTGGTGGGAAGATGGGGGATAAATTTACCCAAAATGATACCAGGGTTAAAAGGATTAAATTTTGAGGACAAGTTATACAAACTGGACTTCATTCCCTTGAAAGCTGATTTTCAGGGTGATTTGATCAAGGTGTTTGAGATGACTAAAGGATTTGATGGAGTAAACATTGAGAAACTATTTTGTCTGTAGGGGTAGCTTAGAACAAGAGGAATAATCCTAAATAAGAGCTAGGCTGCTCAGAAATAATGTCAGCATGTACTCCTTCACACAAAGACTTTGCCAACCTGCACTGCTCTCTCTAAAGGGCTTAACCAGCCTCGACTGCTCTACCCTAAAGGACTTCACCAACATGGACTGCTCTCCCCTAAAAGGCTTTACAAGCCTGGACTGCTCTACCCTAAAGGACTTTACCAAACTGGACTGGTGCTGAGGCTGGAAATCAATTGATATTTCAAACTTGAGATTAAAAGATTTTCGATGGGTAGTAATGGACAAGGGACCAAGCCAGTTAGACAAAGTTGAAACACAAATCAGCCATGATCTAATCGAATGGCAGAACTGACTTGACAGGCTGAATAGTCTACACTTGTTTCTGTAAAGTCACAGACAGCTTCATCGATATAGTCCGCCATGTTCTCCTGTCCTTCCCAATTCCAGCAGATACATTCCTGCAATTCCAAGAGGGATGTGGCTCCCAGGGTACATCTAACATAGCATTCCGTGTGCTAAAAAAGGAAAATAACAAAAACAATCCTCTCAGCTAAAGTATGCAGTGCTCAGTTTTTGGCCAGGTCTGTCTGAACTGATCACATTTGCACAAGTTTGGCTAGTTGGCCAATACTGCACCTAACCCCACAATACTGGGAGCAAAAAGTCTTTAGTTTCCTGTAAACTATACGCCTCAGAGCTGCGCTGACTAAATGAGTTTATTTATTCTGGTGTCGGCCATGACTTAGTTGTTAGCATCCTTCACCTCTGAGTCAAATGGTTGTGGGGCAAAGTCACCACTCCAGAGACTTGATCACAGAATCTAGGCTGAGGCCCCAGTGCAGTACAGAGGAAGTATTGCACTGTCAAAGATGCATCTTTCGCATGTGTGGTGAACCATAGATGGTTACCACTATGGGTACTGAACCATAGATGGTTATCACTATGGGTACTTGTACATATGTTACTCTTGTTACTGTTGGGGTTACGGTTGGGGTGTTCCACCTGTTAGCATTGTTCTGTGGTACACTCTGGTTGGCTCCGCCTTCCTATAGGAGTATAAAGGTCACTGCACTTCCTAGTGACCCTTTAGTCTGGGATTGTATTGTTAAGCAGTATGCTCTATTCCTGTTGCGAATAAAAGCCTTTATTCCCGGGTACGATCTAGCCTCCCGAGTGGATTAATCGCGCATCAGCATGTTAAACTGAGGCCTCTCAGGTGGGTGCTGAAGGCCTCACCGGCACCATTCAAAGAAGAGCAGGGAAGTTACCCCCTCATCTGTTGACCAACATTTATCCCTCATCCTGCATGGCTAACACAGATAATCTGGGCATTATCACCCTGCAATTTGCAGAATCTTGCTGTGCACAACCTGTCGGTGGCATTTTTATACATTACAACAGTGCCTGAATTTCCAATGTACCCTAAAGTACTATAGAGTCCTTGATGACATCCTTGCTTAATTGCGTGTTCATTATGTCAGAGTTCTGAACATTAAATTTGTTACCAGTAGTTCTGCCATACTCAGCTGAAGTCTTAGTCTGAGTCAACCAGCCTCCCACCCATTGACTCTGTCTACACTTCCCACTGCCTTGGAAAAGTTGCCCTAATAACCAACGATCCCACTCATCTCGGACATACTCTCTTCCACCTTCTTCCATCGGGAAAAAGATATAAAAGTCTGAGATCACGGACCAACCGACTCAAGAAGTGCTTCTTCCCTGCTGCCATCAGATTTTTGACTGGGCCTACCATATATGAAGTCGATCTTTCTCTACATCCTAGTCACTAAAGTCTAACCACAACCTGTTATTTTTTGAGCGTTGGTCAGAGTGGAATGGCTCTCAGAAAAGAACAGGTTCAAAGCAGCGTGCTTTTGCTTTAACAGCAACCCCCCCCCCCCCCCCCCCCGCAACAAACCTCCCCCACAAACCTCCCCCACCCTAGGCAGGAGAGAAGTAGTGGGAAAGGGAGATCGTGGCCAAGGAAAAGAAGGAAGATTTTAGGAGCAGGAGGGGGTGAAGCAAAAGCAGAGAAACATGGACAGGAAATGAATCAGCAGGATTTCATAATTTGATTGAAAAACCAATAGTCCAAAATCACGTATCTTTTAATAATTATGTTGCTACATTATTACCAGTTACAGTCAGTTCCACTTAAATTGCATAACAGCCCTGAGTAATCTGATCATTTCACTGCTTGTAATTTAATCTGACCAATGATGTGTGGTGAAGCAGCAAACATTACACATTAAGTGGCACCAAATGTGTTAAACGTTTAGTGAATGGCAAAGGTTTTTGACTGGACCCACCATATCATAAGCTTCTGTTCGGATTGGCAAGATTCAGATTAAGAGGCTAGACAAGTGCTGTACAAAATAAGAACATGATCGACTCCAGATAGAGAGAATATTTGCACTGTATCAAATCATTTCCATCATATGGGGGAGTTCTAATCCAAGCATTACGCATTCATGATCATGATCCAGCCATAACATTTTCTTAAGTCTTTCAAATCGTCAAATCTCAGTGCACAGATTTTGCCAGTCCAGTGTCCAAACTGAGTGCACGAGCTGTCAGTTACTCTCAAGAAAGTCAGCAGTGGGAAAGTGGAGATATGGCCCCTCTCACCATGTTGTAAAGGGGAGAAAAACATGTTGGGCAGATAATGCAAACTGCAGAAGGTGATATGGACGAACAGAGCTAGACAGAGGGCTGGCTTGTATCACTGGCCCCAGCGGTATTGGTGGGGGCGGGTGTTTCTGTGTGAGAGGTCAGGATGCAATGGGTTCAGAATCCCACCCAATCTTGCCAGAAATCAAATTTAAAATTATAGGTGGCCAGATCAGGGCATACAATGTAAGAATACGTCCTCCACTCCATTTTAGTGCCCCCTACCTGTCTAGCTTCCTCCAAACGGGCAGATTACTTCAGGGCCAATTGTTACGAGTCCTTATTGTCAAGAAGCAGTTGTACAGTTTACTGTCTGTGGCCTAACTGAACATTTACAAAGGAAATTGGATTAACTAGATCACATGCTCATTAATACCTCTTACGCGTGTCAGTTATAATTTAAAATTATCCATATTGGTTCAGGAGCAGTACTGAGGTACAGTAGATAAGTTATCAACTAGTCAGTATGGTTCATCTCCAAGCTAGAAGGTCATGGGTTCAAGTCCTCCTCCAGAGACTGGAGAACATCATTAACACTGACATTTCAGAGTGTTGCATGGTCAGTGCTGTCACTTTCAGGGTGAGCCTTTAAACCAAAACCTTCTATTTCTCTCAGGTGAACATAAAAGATTGTATGAAACTATTTTGAAGGGCAGAGGTAAACTCCCCGGTGTCCGAGCCAATGTTTCTACTTCAGCCGATGCCTGACACATATAGGGGGCGATTTTATCATTGTGCCCCTGCCAGCTGATGGGCGGGGCGAGCTGGTAAGATCGCATGAGAGCCGAGAAATCAGAACCACGCCCAATTTCTCACCACTTGTGATCTTACCGGCACCGGATATCCGGCGCGATCAGCCTCGCGCCTATTTCCAACACGAGGCTGAGTAATTTATTCAAATATATTTAAATCTGCTTTTGCATAGATTTAATGAGCCCAGGACAGAATCGTCCGGGCTCACTTGCCTGTCTGATCTCGTGGGAGAGGGTCACAGCGGGTCCCCAGCAACACGACCCGCCGCCAGTGGGGGGAGAGAGAGGGATGATCGGTGCTGGCCATGAGGGTGGGGGAGGGGGTGGGGAGAGGGGGGTCAGGAGGCCGATTGCTGGGGGGGGGGGGGGGGGGGGAGGTCGGGTGGCTGATCGTGGGGAGGGGTGAGTTGGCCAATCATAGGGGGAGGGAGGAGGGTGTTTGATCACGGGGGGGGGGGGGGGGGGTGGCGGGGGGGGGAGAAGGAAGGGGGAATCGGTCGAGGTGGACGGGGGGGTCGCAAGAAGCCTCTGTAGCTGGTGGTGGTGGGGGGGGGGCGGTCTGGGATGCTGTGCTTTAGGCTGGGAGGCTGGCTGGGAGCAGCAGAGGTTGAGTGACAGGTCTCTGCTGCTAGAAACCCCACACGCGCAATGACGCTCTCTGCTGCTGTTAGCCAGCATTCAGGCAACTTAAGGCCCACCCCCTACCCCTACAGGCGAGAAATGGTTTCTGCTCTTTTTTGTAATGCACTGTGTGGTGCAGATTTGATCTCACCCAAAAAACAGATCTGAAACCCCCCCATTTTCCCATCCATCCTGGACTTAGAATTTGTTTGATAAGATCACCTCCATAATCTGATCATTTATTTCATTGCATAATTTGCGTGAGCTTGCTGTGCAAAAATAGGCTGCCATATTTCCTACATTACAATAGTAAGTAGGATGATGAAGTACATATAGTCCTTCATTAAAGTATTAAAGTTTATTTATTAGTCACCAGTAAGGCTTACATTAACACTGCAATGAAGTTACTGTGAAATTCCCCGAGTCACCATAGTCCAGCGCCTGTTCAGGCCAATACACCTAACCAGCACATCTTCCAGAATGTGGGAGGAAACCGGAGGATCCAGAGGAAACCCACGCAGACACGGGGAGAACGTGCAAACTCCACACAGCCAGTGGCCCAAGCCAGGAATCGATCCCAGTTCCCTGACACTGTGAAGCAGCAGTGCTAACCACTGTGCTACCACGCCACCCAGTTGGTTGGATGTGTACCAGAAGGATGTGGATGCTTTGGAGAGGGTACAGAAGAGGTTTACCAGGATGTTGCCTGGTCTGTAGGGTATTAGCTATGAGGAGAGGTTAGATAAACCACGTTTGTTCTCATTGGAACAACGGAGGTTGAGAGGCAACATGATAGAGGTTTTACATGATTATGAGTGGCATGGACAGAGTGCATAGTCAAATGCTCTTTCCTGGGGTAGAAAAGTCAACTACTAGGGGACATAGGTTTAAGGTGCGTGGGGAAAAGTTTAGAGGAGATGTATGAGGCATGTTTTTTACACGGAGGGTGGTGAATGTCTGGAATGCACTGCCTGGGGAGGTGGTGGAAGCAGATACGATAGCAGCATTTAAGGGGCAACTAGACGAATACGTCAATAGGATGGGAATAGAAGGATACGGACTCTATAAGTGCATAGTTTTAGTTTAGGCAAGCATCAAGATCGGTGTGGGCTTGGAGGGCCGAAGGGCCTGTCCCTGTGCTGTACTGTTATTTGTTCTTTGTAAAGCATTTTGGGACATCCTGAAGCTATGAAAGGTGTGATCCAAATGCAAATCCTTTCTTCGAGCCTCTGGAAAACTTAATGCTCCGTGAGTTTTATTGTGTTACTGGGTGAAGAAGGCTCACAGTGCAGAACATGGCCAAAGTTAAAAGAGACATGGGATACAATGGAAGATAAATGAGGAAGCAGTGATTAAATGCTGCCACACCAGGCATTAAAAGTCTACAAATTGAAAGAAGATTGAAGGAAACATGCTGGTTCAAAGTTCCTGGGAAAGGATGAGCCAGAGTAGGAGCTAGTGAGAGGAGACTTGATTTTAACCCATCAACAACATTTAAATGGCACATTTCAGGTACTACAAAGCTCCAAGACATTTTGTAGGAGCATTATCAAACAAAATCTGACTCCAAGGAAACTAAAGCAAAGATTGTAAAATGCCTGATTGAAAGATGTGGTGCTGTCCCTCTAGCTTTGTTGGAGCTTCATTGGGCCAGTGCAGCAGACTGACAGTGGAGGGAAGAGAGAGGGAACTGGATGAAGTATTAAAATGGCAGGAGACTGGGACCTCAGGATTGAATGGAGGTATTCAGCAAAGCAATCCTCCAATCTGTATTGGGACAGGTAATCAGTGCCTTGGCCGAAGAGTTAGGTTTTAAAGAGGGAGAGAGGTGTTTAGATGTTTGGAAAGGGAGTTCTAGATCCTCGGGGTGCAGACAGCTGTAGGTATGGCCTCAAATGATGGCTCGCTCAATTATTGGGGATGCAGAACTTGATCAGAATTGGATGGGTGCAGAGACCTCAGAGACTGAAGGGCTGGGAGATGTTACAGCAAAAGCGCAAGCGAGGTCATCAAAAGATTTGAAAACAAGAACAGAGTGAAGTTACAGGTGGATTGGGTAGTTAGGATCATGTTGAACAGAGATGATCAACTACACAATTTCTTGGCAAGCTAATTTATGTTTAACATATGTAAACTGTATGGATTACAATGTGAATGGAGAGTTCTGGAGTCATTGCTCTGAACGGAGTGACTATCCGAGTATGTAACCAAGCTTCAAGATGAATGCTTGAGGTAAGTAAAGCAAAGATTGTAAAATGCCTAACTGAAAGATGTGATGCTGCCCTTCTAGTTTTGTTGGAGCTTCTTTGGGCCAGTGTAGCAGACTGACGGTGGAGGAAAGAGAGAGGGAATTGGATGGAGAACTAAAATGGCAGGAGACTGGGATCTCAGGATCGATTGAATCGAATATTCAGCAAAGCAATCCCCCAATCGATGCTCAGTGTCCCCAGCGTGGATGAAGTAGAAATGGTCGAGAGCTTCAAGTTTCTGGATGTCCAGATTACCAACAACCTGTCCTGGTCCCTCCACGCCGACACTGTAGTTAGGAAAGCCCACCTACGCCTCTCAGGAGCCTAAGGAAATTCAGCATGTCTGCTATGACTCTCACCAATTTTTACAGATGCACCATGGAAAGCATCCTTTCCAGATGTATCGCAGCTTGGTATGGCTCCTGCTCTGACCAAGAAAACTACAAAGGGTTGTGAACGTAGCCCAGTCCATCAAGCAAACCAGCCTCCCATCCACTGACACTGTCTATACTTCCCGCTGCCTCGGAAAAACAGCCAAAATAATCAAAGACCCCACGCACCCTGGACATACTCTCTTCCACTTTTTTCCATCGGGAAAAAGATACAAAAGTCTGAGATCACATATCAATCGACTTAAGAACAGCTTCTTCCCTGCTGCCATCAGACTTTTGAATGGACGTACCTCGCATCAAGTTGATCTTTCTCTACACCCTAGCTATGATTGTAACACTACATTCTGCACCCTCTCCTTTCCTTTTCCCCTATGTACTCTATGAATGGTATGCTTTGTCTGAACAGCGCGCAAGAAACAATACTTTTCAAAGTATACTAATACATGTGACAATAATAAATCAAATCAAATCACAATAGAGGAGACAGCATTGTGAGCAGCAAATACAGTAAACCAAATTGAAAGAAGTAAAACAAATCTCAGGTTCAGGCAGTTTGGTGTTGGTGAGCCAACAGACTTCAGTGAAAAGCATAAAGCTTCAGGAAACAGGAAAAGGGGAAAAATGGAAAGAAAAAGATGAAATGTCAAATGCTGACCCCCAAAAAAGCCTCCAGACATTCCAGCTCAAACCTTTGAATCTGAACATGGACTCAGCCAATACATAGGCTTTTTGATAGAGTGGTGCTCACAAAGGTCTCCCAGGAGGGGGTGTTTAGGGCTGTGGATGGCGAAAGGGCAGGTGTTGCAGGAGGGCGTGAGGCGACAGCTGTTCGGCTTAGATTGAACCACAATCATCATCGTACAAATGATCTGCAAATGCAATTACTGCAAGAGAAAGGACTGAAGGCAGAAGTGAGGGGGGCAACCCAGGAAAAACCATTATTTCCCAAAAGAGAACGAAAAGAATGTGGAGAACACATTCCTCTAAGTCACCAGTTTCCAATCTCCTATCACTTGAGGAAACATGAGTGGATGGTCCAAATCACCTTGAGAGCTGATTTATTGATCCGTTTTCATCCAGCTGTGAGCGTCAAGCTAAAAATGTCTTTGCGAGCAGTCAAAAGTCACAGCACAGGAGGGAAACAAGCATCATTTACTAAATAAATCAAGACAACTGCAGAGAAATCGCTAACAGCTACTATGAAAACCATTTTGCAGATGGTTCCTTTGGTGGATTTTTAAAAACAAATCTCTCTAGGACGCAGCAATGTTAGCACGGCCATGTTTGGAGCATTCCGAAGGTACAAACAGCTGCTGTAGCTAAGAAAGAACTTGCATTTCTGTAGCACCTTTTGTGAACCCAGGATGTCCCAAAGCACTTTACAGCACCAATAAAGTGCATTTTGAAGGGTAGACACTGTTGTTAAAGTAGGGAATGTGACAGTCATTTTGAGAACGTTAAGGTCCCAAAAACAGCAATGAAATAAGTGGCCAGATATTCTGTTTTTAGGTATTGGTGGAGGAATAAATATTGGCTAAGCTATCAGTGTGAGCTCCTCAGCTCCTTTTCAAAATAGTACCATGGGACATTTCAACCCACTCTGCGAGGGCGCAGGATGGAGCTAGATTGAACATCTTTATCTCCAGACAGCACCTCTGACAGTGCAGCAGTCCCTCTGTACAGCACTGATTTGATTTGATTTTTTATTGTCACATGTATTAACACACAGTGAAAGTATTGTTTCTTGCGCGGTATACCGACAAAACATACCATTCATAGAGAAGGAAACGAGAGAGCGCAGAATGTAATGTTACAGTCATAGCTAGGGCGTAGAGAAAGATCAACTTAATGCAAGGTAAATCCATTCAAAAGTCTGACAGCAGCAGGGAAGGAGCTGTTCTTGAGTCGGTTGGTACGTGACCTCAGACTTTTGTATCTTTTTCCCAATGGAAGAAAGTGGACGAGAGAATGTCCGGGGTGCGTGGGGTCCTTAATTATGTTGGCTGCTTTGCCGAGGCAGCGGGAAGTGTAGACAGAGTCAATGGATGGGAGGCTGGTTGGCGTGATGGATTGGGCTACATTCACAACCTTGGGAGTGAGAGCTTTGACTTTATGACCTAGAGTTGGGCTTGACTCCGTAACTTTACACAGGTTGATCCACACAGTATGTAGGGGAGTAGAGATTCACATGTTTAGGCCAGATCAGATCGGGATGATAGGTGTCATTCCCTGATGGGCATTAGACAACCAGTTGAACTTTGGTAACAACCCAGACAGTTTTCGCAATTACTTTCCTTTCACATCTTCATTTCGTATTAATCTACCAGAGCGATCACCTGCTTGTTATAACACACACAGGTTATAGAACCTGCAAGTTATGGAACCCACCTGTTAGCCAATTGGGAACTTGCTGTGTTCAAGACTGCATTACAACATTGACCCCACATCACAGTGTACATCATTAGCTGGAAAGTACTATGGCACTTCCTCAGGTCATGAATGGTGCTATAGAAATGCAAGGTTCTATTTCTATTTTCATGGCTTACAGTAGAAATGGTTACTTCTGTGAAGAGCAAACTGCCAGGACACATGGGACTGTACGCTTGCAACTGTCTGAAAAACAAGGAAGCACAGAGGAAGAAAACAGGCAGGAGAAAAAAAAGTGGGATAAACAATTCTCACTGAGAGATCACAATTTCCACACTAGTCATTAAAACAAACAGAAAAATGGAGATTCCCGCTCCTAAAGAAAGGAAATTTGCTGCGAAGTATTACAATATTTCTGTGGTGACCCACTGTAACTGCATGTTGTAAGCCTGGACACACCCCTGCTGCACCTTACCCGAGACTCCTCCCTTTCCACCTGAACGAGGTATAAAGGTGACGGTTCCTCCCCCCTGCCTCAGTCTGGGCCAGGTTAGCTACAAGGGTATGTTCCAGTTCTTTGCGATTAAAAGCCTGTTATTTTCACTCACTCGCTGGAATCCTCGTAAATTGATGGTGCATCAATTTCAGAAGCAGTAACATTGAAATGTACAGGCAACCTGGCGCAAATAATTCAGGTTTAGTCTGGAGCTGCTAGCTATAATTTAATCACAGTCATGGAAACGTTTTAGATAATATGTGATCCCTTCTTGCATTTCAATAACTTTTGCCAAATTGTCCTTTAGTTTAAAAAAACAGACCCAAGTCTGACCTGCATAACGTCTCACTCCTAACTCTTTTGAATATGAAATGTAACTTCACACAAGAGTAATATTCATCGTTTTCCTTTTTGCAAAAGCATTGCTTTTGTATGACAGCCTTTGCTTTGCTCAGGTGCTGTCACCGAGGGGGTGATATTTGGGAGTTCATCGAGGATTGAATTAAATCAGGATACAAGCCAAGTGAAACATTATCCTGGAGACCTTTATGAGTACCTCTTGATCAAAAAGACTATGTACCGGCTGAGTCCATGTTCAGATTCAAAGGTTTGAGCTGGAATGCCTGTAGGCTTTTTTGGGGGTCAGCATTTGACATTTCATCCTTTTCCCTTCCATTTTCCCCCTTTCTCTGCCTCCCCTGGCAGCATTATGCTTTTCACTGAAGTCTGATGCCTCGCCAATGCCAAACTGCATGAACCGGATTAGCTATTTCATCACATGGATATCACAGCAGAGTCGTTGTATCATTCTCACACACAACATACAAACACACCACCAGCAACCCACGCACGCACTTCCCAATGCGATTTGCTGGACAGCAACCAAGTACCATGCAGGGGCCCTGACTAATTTTTTTCTCCTTACCCCGAGGTGTGCTGAGGCCTAATCCAACACTTCCTTTGCCAACCTAGCTGAGATGAACTATATTAGCACAGACTGATGTTGAAACTGAGCCCTGTCCAGTGTACATGTCTCAGCTTCTCACTGAACTAACCAGCCATGGGAATCCGCCTTGATTTTTCAGATAGGAACTGTGTTACCGTTGCAGTTGGACATGAATTGAAACCTCGTGCCCTGTGGCATGATGCAAAATGTGCATATTTACCTCCATCGAGGTTCAATTCCTTCAGCAACAATTGCCTGCAATAATAGGGCAGCATGGTGACATTGTGGTTAGCACTGCTGCCTCACAGCGCCAAGGACCTCAGGTTCGATTCCAGCCTTGGGTGACCGTCTGTGCAGAGTTTCCACGTTCTCCCTGTGGCTGTGTGGGTTTTGTCCGGGTGCTCCAGTTTCCTCCCACAGTCTAAAGATGTGCAGGTTAGGTGGATTGGCCATGCTGAATTGCCCCTTAGTGTCCAAAGATGGGTTGGTTAGGGGGATTAGCGGGACTATGGGGATAGGGCCGAGGTGAAATGCTCTGTCGGAAAGTCATTGCAGACTCAATGGGCCGAATAGCCTCTATCTGCACTGTAGGGATTCTCTGATTCTAATACCTAGTTAGGGATAATTCACAATGCAATATTGCATAAAGGTTGGAATATTAATCATTCTACATTGCTAGGAAAATTTTATTTCCTTAGTTGGGGAGAAGATTACATCTTAAAAAAAAGGTTAGAAATTCCAAAGTTAATATAAGTATGGTCCATGTGATCTCCTGGATTGGTTTCGATCACCTGAATGCATCAAACAAGAATTTTCCAGATTTCCCCTCTTTTATTCTTTAAGCCGAGTTTCTTGCTCAGTATGTTTTGGGCCTCACACCGGAGATTAAGTCAGTGTTGGGCTGGTAAGAAGCGAGGGGCATTTCTGATGGACCAACTGTTTTTTTACGACCTATCATTTTATGTTTGTACGTGAATGTTAGATTTTTTAAGACACTTCCTTCTTCAGAAGTGAGGAACGCCTAAGAGATTTTGCATTTCCTCTCACCACTCCACCACCCCCCTCCCCTCCCCTCCGCACAACATCACCACCTACTTGTCAACAAACAAATCAGGCTGCTGGTGTCCTACAGCCAGTGGCACACCGTGACCTACAGCCAGTGGCACACCGTGACCTACAGCCAGTGGCACACCGTGACCTACAGCCAGTGGCACACCGTGACCAACAGCCAGTGGCACAC
Organism: Mustelus asterias; assembly: GCF_964213995.1. Taxonomy (NCBI): domain Eukaryota; kingdom Metazoa; phylum Chordata; class Chondrichthyes; order Carcharhiniformes; family Triakidae; genus Mustelus; species Mustelus asterias. The sequence goes on along the minus strand of NC_135823.1, from coordinate 29,923,360 downwards.
CGTGACCTACAGCCAGGTTGACCTTTAAAGGTCCCTTGAAGTGGTGATCAATTGTTTCAATGTGCACTAGCCACAGTGGTTGGAGAAAAAGGCTTAAAGTTGAAAGTTTATTTATTAGTCGCAAGTCGGCTTACATTAACACTGCAATGAAGTTACTGTGAAAATCCCCTAGTCGCCACACTCCGGCGCCTGTTCGGGTAGAGGGAGAATTTAGCATGGTCAATGCACATAACCAGCACGTCTTTTGCACTGTGGGAGGAAACTGGAGCACTCAGAGGAAACCCATGCAGCCATGGGGAGAACATGCAGACTCTGCACTGACAGTGACCCAGGCCAGAATCGAACCTGGGTTCCTGGTGCTGTGGGGCAGCAGTGCTAACCACTGTGCTAGCAGCTTCTCGAGGGCAAGAGGGATGGGCAATAAATGCTGCCCTTTCTGATGATAGCTGCAATTATGGAATCACTGGGATGAGCAAAAAGGAGAATAATTTGACCGGAAGTTCAGTCACACTAAATCACTTAGCGCTCTTGGTCTTTCTCAGATAACCCTAACCCTCTTTTTGTGATTGGTAAATCCATAATGACACATAGAAAAAGTGACTGAGGGCCAGTGCAGGAAATATAGAACTATCACGATAAAGCGGCAAGCTTTGGTGGCACAAACCCAGATAACACAGGTTTTAGAGAGGAGGGTGAGAATCTTAAGTTGAAGGCAATGGATCCGGCCAGATGATAACTTCAATCAGTGAGGGCAAGGGGTGATGAATGAATGGGACTTGCAAAAACAAAGCAGCAGTGGTGGAGTAATTAAAATCAGGGAGCTCACCAGGGCAGAATAAGGTGAACGCAGAGATCTCAGAGGGTCAGGGAGAGAATGGAGACTGGGAGGAGTGAGATCATGAAGGGATTTGAGAACAAGAATTAAAATTTTAAAATCGAGGAGTTGCTTAACCAGGAGCGAGCACAGGGGATTTGTACTTACATAACACATTTCCTGAGTTCAGGATGTCCCAAAGCACTTTATAGTCAATGAAATACTGCTTGAAGCATAGTCACTATTGAAATGTGCTCTAGTTCTGGATGAGCATAAATTCATAGGATCATGCTTTGTTTTTACACCAGGAAGGTATAAGGTTTTGTGTATTTAAATCTATTTGTGACCTGACAGGGTCCAAAATATACCAATACGTCCACAATTAATCAATTATCCAGTTAACCCACTGGCGATGACCAGAACCAATTCTGGAACTCATTTGTCCATTCAAGGTTCAAGGGTCAAATCCCTTCCAGCAAGCTCTCCCTTCAAAAATGTGCATTGTATTATATCTTGTAATTGTATTCTCAAGCATGTACTGGAATAAGGGAAGCTCGGCTGCCTGTGATTCTCTGCGATCTTTCTCTGGTGGGACTTCAGCATTTGGAGCAGAGTGGCTGATGTATTTTCTGCAAGATAACAGATCAAAAACGACATAGCACAGCGGAACACCATTCAGCCCATCGTGCTGGTGACACCTCTTCAACCATCATTTTTAATCCTCATTTTCCTGTGCTTTTCGCCAAATTCTTTCACATTCATCCAGGTTAGTCTATACATCGGATGCACAATGTTAAGGGTCAGGAGTCTGAGATATGGGGACAGGAAATTTAAAAGACATTAATGCACACCATGGAGGAAGTTCTTACCCACCATCAATAATGGACAATATGGAGGAAGATAATAAGTCAGTATTCATTAATTGGATTGCTGCAGATGGTTCAGAGCCCAATGATATACATTAAAGTTTATTTATTAGTGTCACAAGTAGGCTTACATTAACACTGCAATGAAGTTATTGTGAAAATCCCCTTGTCGCCACACTCCGGCGCCTGTTTGGGTACACTGAGGGAGAATTTAGCATGCCGATGCATTTAACCAGCACGTCTTTCGGACTGTGGGAGGAAACCAGAGCGCCCAGAGGAAACCCATGTAGACACGGGGAGAACATGCAGACTCCACACTGACAGTGACCCAAGCCAAGAATCGAACCCGGGTCCCCGGCGCTGTGAGGCAGCAGTGCTCACCACTGTGCCACCGTGCCTCCTGCATGTGACACTGCATATCATAGAGGCAGAGAGATCAAGAGCAAAGAGGGAATGGATATAGCACTGTGGGATCTTTTGTGTCCATCTGAGGGGGAAAGATGGCACCTCCAACAGGACAGTTCTCCCTTGGGACCTTGCTGAAGCGTCAGCCCAGACCTTGTGCTGAAGTGTCTGGAGTAGGACTCATTACCGCAACCTTCTGACATGGAGGCGAGAGTGCTATCAATTGAGACAGAGCTGACAATGGAGGGGAAAAAAAAACCTGTTCAATGCAAAACTGATTTCTGGACTCCATCAGCCTTACATTAATTTATTTTCTTGAACAGACTCAGCGCCTGCTGATTTGGTCGAATGGTAAATGTTTCAATGCTGCGAGTGTACCTGGATGTGATAACCTCAGCATTGGCCAATCTCACTGCAGCGAGGTCAAACAGCTAGGTGCAGACAATGATCCATGTACACCTTAAACAACATTGATTCGATTATCTATTGTCAGCTTGTGTTAGTAAGAGGGAGGACGTTGATTCGAGTTCTTGTGTGAGAGAGTGGCGACCCCGAAACACGTTCCAATTTCAAATGTATTACACCCAATTACCTCACTAGCGGATGTACCTGAGAGCAAATTTGTTTTAATTAAACTTTGACTGCAGTGCCATAATGAGGGGTCAGCCTGACCCACCTTTCTTTATTTAGAATTCAATGCTGCTAACCTTGTGGCATGCAAAAAAAACCCAGAGGAATTTGTGCTATAAAGACCCAGTCTGATCAAAGCATACCATGTTCATATTAAACAAACAATGCAAATCTGTGGTCACTTGTTTTAAATGTGACCGACCAATAATTAAATATGTAAAAGTCAGTGAAAATCTGATTAAAACCTTCCTTGCCCAGTAGATAATTCAGTTCCTCTGAAGCAGCTAAGTTACTACTAATCCAGTGGTATGGTATACAAATTGCTTTAAGCAAATTTTCACTGACCTTTCCCTACCCTTCATATTACGAGGTTTGAGAATCAGGTATCCATCATGCATTTGGTCCAGCACGATGGTGACCCACGTTACTTCATTTTCAATAATTTTACCATTCCCAGTGTTGTATCCAATGGCATGAAAACCTTGGAGTCTTTTTCAAAACTCATTCTCAGAATGTGGGAGTCATTGGCAAAGTCAATACTTATTTCCCTGAGAAGGTGAAGATGAACTGTTATCTTAAACCACAGTAAGAAGTCTCACAACACCAGGTTAAAGTCCAACAGGTTTATTTGGCCGCATGAGCTTTTGGAGCACTGCCCTTTCATCAGGTCTGTGCACGATTTGGTTCACATAAAGCGCATATATAGACACAAACTCAATTACAAGATAATGGTTGGAATGCGAGTCTTAACAGGTAATCAAGTCATTACAGGTACAGACAGTGTGAGTGGAGAGAGGGTTAAGTACAGTTTAAAGAGGTCTGAATTGTCTCAAGCCAGGACAGTTAGTGAGATTTTGCAAGCTCAGGCAAGTCGTGACATGAACACAAGATCCCGGTTGAGGCTGTCCTCATGTGTGTGGAACTTGGCTATCAGTTTCTGCTCGGTGATTCTGCGTTGTCGTGTGTCTTGAAGGCCACTTCAGTCCATATGGTGTAGATACCTACAATACAATTAGGGAGGGATTTTAACTCAGTTGACAGTGAAGGAATAGTGATATAGGTGCAGGTCAGTATGGTGTGTAACTTGGGAGGGGAGATTGCAGATGCGGGTGTTCCCATGCTTCTGCTGCCCTTGTCTTTTTCAGATCATGGAGGTCATGGATTGGGGAGATGCAGCTGAAGCAGCCTTGGTGAATTGCAGCATTAAGTTCTCACAGTACATACTTCCATTTATTCTTAAATTCAGCTCTCAGGTTGGATGGGGAGATATTAAGGTCACAGTATTGGTGGAGAGTGGGGCTAGTTTGAAGCCTCAGCCAATAATACATAGTAAGGTTCAGTTGAGAGACGAGACGTCCATTAGACTGTTGAAACAGTGGCACCCCAGAATAAACATTGCTTGTTTGACAGCTCTATGATCTATTCTGTCAATGTCACACTGTACATTTACACAAGTTTGAAGTGCTTGCTGTTCTGTTACTGATACTTTGAAAGTCTGGATGATCGACACTTTAATGGGCTGTTGTCAAAACAATATTTATGAATGAATTTTCCTTTTTATTTTAAAAACACAGCCTATTGTCATTAAGGGGTTCATTGGGTCTATACAGAATGTATAGTGAATGGGCATTCAAGTGTTAAGCTTGGCCTGCAGGATGTAAATGTCATATGAGGGGCTGGTGGGAGAGGGCATCGATTGGCATGGAGGGCTTGAGGAGTCATGGGGATGGGTGGCGGGCATGGGAAATGTGTGTGTGGGGTGGGGCGGGGTAAGGGGGTGAGGGCTGGAGGCCCTTACTGTCGTTTCTATAACTGGATTGAAGTCGCAAAGCACTGAGGCTGTTAAACAGTCCATCCTGGCACCCTTCGACCTCTTTCCAAGGGCCTTGAGCCCAGCTTTGCTCGCACTCATCCCACTGGAATGCAAACGCTGTCTTTGTGGGCATTTTCTCTTGAGGCCAATGCATTGAGCTGGGAAATTTTCAGACTTCTGTTAACGGCCATAGAGATGAAAATCCAGCCCAGTGGCTCATGAAGCCTATCATTTTACTACATTGTGTGTACCAGCACAGAAACATTTGACCAGGTTGGTCTAGGCTGGTGTTTTTCCTGCATAGGAGCCTCTTCCTTGCACTCAGACTTCACATCAGTCAATCGCCATTGCCTTCTAGTCCTCTGTCTCTTACTTAGCTTTCCCGTAAATGCATTGATGTCATTCACCTCAACTAATCCACGTGTTTCACATTTGCACCGTTAGTTTTGCCTGAATTCCCCATTGCATTAATTAATGACTATCTCATAATGAATGTTCTGGACTCACCCATGAGTGGAAATATCTCCACATCTATGCTATGCGGCACGGTGGCACAGTGGTTAGCCTTGGATGACTGTCTGTGTGAGGTTTGCATATTGTCCCCGTGCCTGCGTGGGTTTCCTCCGGGTGCTCCGGTTTCCTCCCACAGTCCAAAGATATGCAAGTTAAGTGGATTGTCTATGTTAAGTTGTCCCTTTGTGTCTCAGGATGTTAAGATTAGGACCATTAATGGAGCTAAAAAGTGGGGTTGCGGGGATAAGGCCTGGGTAGGAGGCTCTGTCGAAGAGTCGGTGCAGACTTGATGGACTGAATGGCCTCCTCCTGCACTGTAGGGATTCTATGATTCCATCTGAAACACCTCTTAACCTTCAGTCTAGTTTTGCAGTACCCCACAAGTGATCAAATTTAGTACTCAATGAGTTAAAAGACCAGAATGAGGTCTATCAGTTCCCAGGGTGCTCCCCTTCAACCATCATTTTTAATCCTCATTTCCCTGTGCTTTTCCACAGGTTTGTACCTAGAAATCGCAGCTTTAATATCCTGATCTGTGCTCTGGTCAAGCACATCACAAACCCACGTGGAAATGTGCAGAATGACTTCCGTTTTTTTTTGTACTTTTCCAATTCAATCAAATCATATCCAATTCAAAGTCTCTACAAGTTGAAACATTCCTGATCCAAGCGGACAAGATGTGGAGATGCCGGCGTTGGACTGGGGTAAACACAGTAAGAAGTTTAACAACACCAGGTTAAAGTCCAACAGGTTTATTTGGTAGCAAAAGCCACACAAGCTTTCGGAGCTGCAAGCCCCTTCTTCAGGTGAGTGACCTGAAGAAGGGGCTTGCAGCTCCGAAAGCTTGTGTGGCTTTTGCTACCAAATAAACCTGTTGGACTTTAACCTGGTGTTGTTAAACTTCTTACCAAGCGGACAAGACAGAGTCTGCATCCCCTGTGGCCAGACCAGGTTCTGCAGCCTCCGTCTCGGGCTTGATCTACATGAGACAAGCTGATTGGAGCAGGCGCAAGCCCACCTCCGCCAAGGCTGATCTCATTTGCATCTCAGCCAAAAAAGGCCGAGATGCCGGTTTTTAAAAATTGCTTCATTTTTAAATGAAGCTTATAATACAACCTAATGACCCCAACCAAGCACAGCATGGACGGGCAATCCATACCGTCCATACTACACTTGATCTTAGCCAAAAAGCCGAGGAGCGATGCAACCTCTACATGTCCTGTCCACATCCTCAGTTGGGAAAGCCTTCTCTAAACCACACAGGCACCTCGCCTGGGAATCACAGTCAGCCTGTGGTCCGGGACCTACTTCCTGTCCATTGGAGAACTAATTAGCTACAGCTTGAAAATCATCAGCTTCCTAAAAAAAGCACAGCTTGACCTCTGCCTCGCTGAACCCTGGATAATAGAGCTTGTTAAAAACCTATGATTTGCTCTTCTATTTAAAGAGGCTCGAATAATTTAATGCGTGCCTGAATGATATTCAAATGAAATGACAGCAATTCTTGGTTTTCTCTCGGGCATACTGCAGTGCTCATAATGTGTTACAATCAATCTCAAAGTGGCTCCCGACAAATGTGAAAGGGATGTGCCCATCAATATAAATGACAAAAGAATCTCCTGCCTTAAAATACTTTTCATTATATTTAGCACTAAGTGCCTTTTTTAAATAAAGAAATATCTTGCACTGGTATAGCACCTTTCAGGATCTCAGGGCTTCTGAAAATCCTTTACATCTAATGAAGTACTTTCAAAGCTGCTGCAACATAGGAAACGCGACAACCAATTTGCACAGAGCAAGATCCCACATAATGATGGCCAGATAATCTGTCTTCTTCATGATGCAGTTCAGGGATAAGTATTGGTCAGTACCAAATGGGACAGCTCCCCTGCAAAACAGTGCCATGGGATCTTCCTCATTTATCCAAGAGGATAGATGTGACCTCACTTTAATGTCTCATCTTAAAGACCTCCAATTGTGTCCACTCCCTCAATACTACACTGGAAGCGTCAGCCTGGATTCTTCGCTCAAGTCTCTCAAGCGGGACTTGAACGCACAACCTTCTGACTCAGAGACAAGAGAGCAATCAACTGAGCCACCGCTGACGCATGGAAATCTTAAATTCACAAGCAGTTACAGCTGACCAAGCAAAGATCAACCCCTTCAGATTAGATCCAGCAGTCTGTCTGTATCATTTTAACAAACGCCTGCTTACAACATTTCTCCATTTGAAAGGAAAAAGGATGTGTCATCCACGGAGTTAAAAGTCAGAAAGATCGACCCTTTTCTTTGGACCTGCCTTGCGTTAGCTGATCCCAACAGGCCATGCAATTGCGATTCTAGAATTGACTTCAATTCCTGTGGCCGCTCGGGGGGGGGGGAAAGAAATCAAGCCAAGGCTGTCGTTCCTGATCACAGACTGCTGCTGGAAAGTGTGTGGAGGTTGGACGTTCGTATTGATGCCACACACAATCGACCTGCACATTCTCACAGCTTAGCAACTCAGGCAACATACAGAAGGACTACTGGAACTCTAATGGAATAGGAAACATAATCATTTAACTTTAAGGACCAGCTACTCTTCCCCAACTAAGTCAAGTTCAAGCTTTAACACTTCTTCCCTGCAAATGGTAACAACAATACAGTAAAGCAGTGACTTAAATAGGAACAATGAGGAGTATACATCAGTTCTCACTCCAGAGGTTTAGGCACATAAACCAGGCTCACTCTCTTGGGCAGTACTGAGGGAATGCTAGAGTGTTGGAAGTGCCATCTTTCTGATGAGGTGTTGAACTGACCTCCCATCTGCCTTCTCAGGTTGATTAGAGGGCCCGTAGCTCTATTTCAAAGCTGGAGTCCGCCCTGATGTCCGAGCCAATATTTATCCTTAACCAAAAGCAGTTAAACAGACAATCTGGTTATTATCACATTGCTGTTTGTAAGACATTGGTGCTCATAGAATGGCTGCCATAGATCAGCCATGATCATATTGAATTGTGGACCAGTCTTGAAGGGCCTCGTGGCGTTCTCCTGCTTCTATTTCTTGTGTGTGTTTCCTAAAATTGCTTCAAAAGTACCTCACTGGCTGTGAAGGATTTTGGGAATGTAAAGATTATTACAGAAATGTAAGTTCATTCATCTCTACATACACATTCACAGAGTTCCTTTTCAAATATATCCTACTGCTATTAAGTGCCAAGATTAAAAGTCGCAGTTAAAAAATACTTTAGCTAATAACACTTATGTTCAATAGCTCCTTTCTGTGAATAAACTTGGAGAACTCTGAAATATCATTTGCTGATCATCATGACACAGGGCAGCAGTGCAGAGTAATCCAGAGTAATGGATTGTAACTGAGGTGGGGGTTTGTGCGCATCTTTATATGTGCGTATCCATTTGCAATTGTGAGTTTTGTGTGTATGTGTGCATGTGTGGCTGTGTGTCAGCATGTTTGTTTGTGTGTGTGTGTCTGTGTATGTCTGTATGTGGAGCTGTGTCTGTTTGTGTGTGTGTGTGTCTGGAACTGTGTGTGAGCATGTTTGTGCATGTCGATGTGTGTGGCTGTATGGGGCTGTGAGCATGTGTGTGTGTGAGCGTGTGTGTGTGTGTTGTGTGTATGTTGTGGCCAAATGGGCCAATAAAATGGCGATTTACAGAGCACGCTGGGATAACTGGACTGAAACAGCAGGGTGCAGCTTAAAAGACAAGAGATAAACAGGCTGCAGTTCAGACAACTGAACACACAGGAAATAGGCCATCCCAAAGACAATGGACACTCTCTGGTCAAATATATTTGTTTACCAGACAAAGGAGAGCCTTAACCCCTTATTTGGGAGGGAGGTATGTGACCCACCTGCCTCCAGCACCTACAGGCATGGCCATTGGGTACACACCCAGAGATCGGTGTGGCAGCACCTGATTGGACTCTTATCGATCAGGGTGATCAAGCCCTGATCGATTGTTGGACAAGAATCAGGAGACGGCCCAAAAGGACATGAAAGCAAGGAGGGATAAAAGGTGCTGCACAACAGAAGAAAATCTCTCTCCCAACGAACGAACAACAACAATGGTGACCGTCGCCAGCAACGACCTTGAGAATAGATTTTTTAAAAATCAAACCAACAAGGCAGGTGCCATCCTTATAGCATAGCAGGGAACATTGAAGAGTTTAATATATTAAACAACTCCTACTTTCTTGTGTATCTCTAGTCACAGCTTTTCATAGTATTCATAGAATCATAGACTCCCCATAGTGCAGAAGAGGCCATTCGGCCCATCGAATCTGCACCAACTCTCAGGCCCTCACCCCCATCCTAACCCCTAGCCCCACACATTTACCATGGCCAATCCACCTAACCTGGACATGGGAGGAAACCGGAGGAAACCCACACAGACAGGGGGAGAACGTACAAACTCCACACAAACGGTCACCCAAGGCTGGAATCGAACCCGGGTCCCAATGATATTTTCCCACCTGATGTCCCACTGGGGATTGGTGCCAAGGCACCAAGAAAGGAGAAATGATTTGCTTAAAAAGCTGCCTCACCCTGTCAGAGGATTGAAAAATAATTTGTCTTGCTGCGGGAATTCCAGCTACAGATAGAAACCATTATCTCATAACCAGCGTGGATTTGCTTTGGCTCCTATCCTGAGAAATATCAGCTTTATGTTTATTATTATGAAACATGGGCGACCAAGAAACCTGTCACCCAACTCCTGCCAATTCCACTGTTGAGTCAGCCTGTGGGAGGATGCGTCAAAGGGGCCCCAGAGTGACTCACCCATTTACTTTCGCTCCCCTCCCTCTGCCTAGTCTCTGTTCCGTGGCCTCTCCTGACACTATGAGAGAGAATAGCATGCACCCCTGCCACAGCACGCTGCTGTGTTGTGACGTTCCGTCAGTCTGAATTATGCCTTCACTATATCTTCCTCACAGCTAAACCCATCATGTTAATTGCTGTTTCTGGACCGGCCAAGCAAAACATACACGAGCCAGGAATCGTCTGTAACAGAACGCAACGTCTAAGTCAGGAGATGGATGCAATCCTATTTTTATCATTGGGAGGAGACCAAAGGCCACATCAGCCCAACAGACGAAGACCGGCACGGTAGCACAGTGGTTAGCACTGCTGCTTCACAACTCCAAGGTCCCGGGTTCGATGCTCGGGTCACTGTCTGTATGGAGTTTGCACATTCTCCTCGTGTCTGCGTGGGTTTCCTCCAGGTGCTCCGGTTTCCTCCCACAGTCCAAAGATGTGCAGGTTAGGCTGATTGGCCAGGTTAGAAATTGCCCCTTAGAGTCCTGAGATGCGTAGGTTAGAGGGATTAGCGGGTAAATATGTGGGGGTAAGGCCTGGGTGGGATTGTGGTCAGTGCAGACTCGATGGGCCGAATGGCCTCCTTCTGCACTGTAGGGTTGCTATGATTCTATGATCTATGACCTGGCTTCTGCAGAAACTTCAGCTTTACTTTCCAACCCGAACTCAGGGGCAATAACACGCTTGGTGCCATTCTAAGTGAACCTACCACCCTTTGGTAAAACGGCAGGATTGGGCGTGAATCCATTTTTACATTCCGCTGGGTCTTTAATGCCATTGAAGTCAGAGGAATGTAATACTGAGCAAGGTCAGCACGGTGACACAGTGGTTAGCACCGCTGCCCCACAGCGTCAGGGACTCGGGTTCAATTCCAGCCTCGGATCACTGTCTGTGTGGAGTTTGCACATTCTCCCCGTGTTTGCCTGGGTTTCCTCCGAATGCTCTGGTTTCCTCCCACAGTCCAAAGATGTGCAGGTTATTATAATTGATCTTGCTAAATTGTCCCTTCGTGTCAGGGTGATTAGCAGGGTAAATTCGCCGGGTTACCAGGATAGGGCATGGGTGGGATTGTTTTCAGTGTAGGCCTGATGGACAAAATGGCCTCCTTTTGCACTGTAGGGATACTGTGACATTCCACCAATAGCCCCAGGGTTTCCCACCCGGAAAGATCACTTAAAATGACTCCCCCACCCAGTTTGGCCATCCTACTGTATTCAGGTTAGGCCTGAAGTGGCTGGAAGAATGAACATATCGGAGCTCAATTAGGGGCATCTGATTTGAAATGTAATTTGGTCTGACCCTACAGTTTAGGATAGTGGAAAAGCCAAAACTCTGTAGTACTGCACAGGAAGAAGAGGCAGGAAATGAAACAAGAACATTCTGTGGAGGAGCTGGGGTTGCTTGCCTTGGAGTGGAGAAGTATAAGAGGAGATTTGTGTTTAAGATTATGAAGGGAATTAGACAGAGTAAATGAAGAGAAACTGTATTCAATGCATGCATGGCCAATAACAAGAGGATACAAGGTTAAGGTGATTAACCAAAGCCCTGGAAATGATAAAAGGAGACACTTTTTTATAATGTGACAAGTTGTTAGGATTTGGAATGCAATCAAGATTCAATAAAGTTTTAACCAAGCACTTAAACGAGATTAACTGCAGAATTTGGGGGAAAGAGCCAATGAGATTAACTGGATTGCTCTTCTAAAGAGCCGATACAGATTTGATGGGGTGAATGAGCTCCTTTTGTGCTGTACTATTCTAAGATTCTACAATGCACTGTACAAATAAAATACAATATATTTCAAAACCAAATTAGAATATACCCCAGGTTACATTTCTATTGATGCCACAGGAGGGAATTCCAGAATTAGATCCCCTCCCCCACCGAAAGCTGATAATGGCTACAAAATGTCACAAAATAAACTGATTTTATTTTTCAGTTGATATAAAACAAAGTGCCATGAATTATATTTATTACCGAGGGGTTACAAGTCTTCAAAGGGTTAAGTGGTGATGAATGTCACTCAGGGTTAGTTGCAACTCTTAAAAGTTGACCTGAATCTCAACAGGATCATTAATTACAATATAGTTAAACGACTGAAAAAATATATAACTCAATGAGTGATTAACCTTGAGGGATTCCATAGCTCTGTACTATATTTCTTCATTAGTTTCTGGGATAAGACACCAGTTGAAGCTACTGCTCTTTGTCTCCTCTCAGGACTTTCTGTAGAATCCCAGCAAGAAAATTCTGAGTAAACTATTGTTAAATTACGAACTTTAGGCCTGATGTCCCTCAGTTTTGTCTCAAGGTTAGAATTACAATTTTCCACAGCACACCAGTTCTTTTCCCCGCCTCCCCCCCTTCATGCTTTTCTGCATCTCAGGGGTTCCTGCTTGGCCAATCAAGAGAAATCGAAATCACACTGAACCAAAAGAAAGTCCTCGAGATATAGCCACGTTTAAGTTTCATCACCCAATTAAACCACAGCACGATCCCTTACTTCAAATACCACTTATCCCGACTCGACCTTTGGGCTAAGATCAAGCGTCAGAACAAGCCCAGGATGGGGTGCAAAGGCCTCATCTTGTCAGCTTGGATCTTGATTGTCTGCCTTGTGCGGACCATGGGTTGGATTCAAATGGAATTTGAATTTGGTTTTTGGAGCAAGCAAGGAATGGATTTGGGTTTGCCCGATCCATTCTGAGCATTGGCTTTGTAACTTTAAGAATGGAGTAAAAAATTTAAATAAGAACTCATTGTCCTACTAACCGCATCATTTCACCTCAAGAACAGCAACTTGAATTTACCTAGTACCTCTAGAATAGGAACAGATTTCAAAGTGCTTCACAGTAACATCATCAGGCATTATCTGACATCGGGCCACATAAGGAGATGCATTTTGAGTCTCTTGAGGAAGGTGAAGGGAAGGAATTTCCAAGCGTTGGGCTGTGAAAGCTGAAGGAATAGCCACGAATGGTGGGGCAATGAAAATCAGCAATGCCAAAGGAACCAGATTTAGAGGAGTGCAGAAGTTTATTTGTTAGTGTCACAAGTCGGCTTACGTTAACACTGCAATGAAGTTACTGTGAAAAAGCTGGCAGTGTTGGGCAGCTGGAAGAGATTATGGATAAGCGAGGCCGAGGCATGGACGGATTCGGAAACAAGGGTGAGAATTTCCAGTCTGAGACATCGCACCATACCAGGAGTCGGTGTTGGTCAGCGAGCACAGGGACAATGGCTGCGAATTAGCATAGGAGCTACAGTTTACAGAGAGTGGAAGATAGGAGGCCATGCAGGAGGCAATTGGAATAGTTGAGTCTGGAGACAAAGACATGGAAAAGGGTATCAAAGCTTGTTCTCAACCGTATCTTCTCCATTCCAGTGCCCTCCACTGTGAAACAAGCCAGAACAGCCATTGGCAAGGTACTGGTGGGCTAGCATAGGAAGTTAGAAACAGAAGTAGGGAATCCAGCCTCCTGAAACATACGGCCATTCAATTAGTTCATGACTTAACTCCATCTATCCACCTTGGGTCTGGAACCCTTAATATTCTTGTCTAATAAAAACGTTATTGCCCGTGGAAGGGTGTGATTTCATGAGAGGGGAAGAGAAACCTGACAGACAGGAAATAGCAGATCATCAGCAGCCCGGCAGCACTCCATTACAGCCAGTACCAAATATGGCCGCCACTTCAGAGACCGAAGCCAGACCTGTGGAGAGAACACTTCATCAAGGTTTGAAATAAAAGTAAAATGCAACAAAATTGCTCGGCAGCTCTCCCAGTCACACTACACTGTTGCTCACATCAGCTGTCAGAATATCTTTTCACATTTCAACACTTCTTCGATGCATTTCATATTGAAAAAAAAAAGTCTCTCAGCGATCTGCAGTTCATTGAGGTTGGGAAACCTGAGGTCAAGAGACTACATAGGAGGAGAATCTATTACAATTACAAACCAAAAAAACAAACAATAGTCCAGGAAAGGGGTTGCTCAATGTGAGACAGGACTAGTTATCGAATATGAACAGAGCACTGCAGCAAAAGACAACATATAGAATAGAACCACCACGATGATTGAGAAACATCTTAAAGTTATTTTGGTTAGCTAACAGATGATGAGACCTGGCAGATTAAAAGCGCAAGAAAGACATATCACCATCATGATAAATCCCATTGGATTCGATGGGATCCTCCATGTTTTTTGTTGGTCATCGAGTATTGGCAAGTCTAAGAATCTCGGAACACAATTCCAAAATAAAATCATCATCAGGGGTTTGTTTGATAGAGTCCATATAGAATCTCTTTGTCATGACACGTCCCATTTTACCCACATCTAGGACAGCACAGGTTGGTAAGCCAAGGGTGAGGTTACATATAGACTATGTTTGAAGTATTGGACTAATTGGACAAACTCACTCATATTTGAATCCCTCCTTGGCCTTGCCACTCCCTATTGCTGTAACCTCCTCCAGGCCAACAACTTTCCCTCTTCCAAGCCTCTCCGTTTTACCTATTCTGCTCTCTTTGGTGCGATTCTCTGGCCTCTCTTCAGCGTTTTTCTCAGCAGTGGGAGGCAGTGTGCCATTCACAGCAGAGGGAGCCTCTGGTCCCTCCATTGTCAATGGGAATTCCCTAGCCCAAACTGCCGGGAAACCCGCAGCAGGGGGTGCATCATTGGTGGGACCAGATAATCCGGCCGGTGCGAATGGCCAGAGAATTCTAGCTATTTCGACCAACCTTCAACCCAAGGGTCAGAAGTGGAAGGAAGGGTATTTAAAAGGACAAAGAGTCAGCAACAAGAAATCATTTGCAACCCAGCAACAGTGTCATTATTTCTGCTCTGGTTTATATTATACTTCTGAAGAGACTTGACAGAGTTAATAGGGAGAAACTGGCAAGGAGGCCATTAACAATAGGACATAGATTTAAAATAATTGGTAACAAAGTAGGGTGAAGATAAGGCATTTTAAAAAACTCAGCAACCTGATATGAAATGGAGTTTGCTGCGTGATTGGACAGTAGGAAATTCAATAATAACTTTCAAAGGGGAACTAGATCTCAACTTTAAGATAAAAAAATGGGCACGGTTATGGTGAAAGAGCAAGGAGCAAGGTGAATTAGACAGTTCTTTCAAAGAGCTAGCACAGGTACAATGGGCCGAATGGTTCCCTTAGATTCCCTACAGTGCAGAAGGAGGCCATTCGGCCCGTCGAGCATATACTGACAACAATCTCACCTAGGCCCTATCCCCGTAACCCCATATATTTACCCTAGCTAGTCCCCCTGACACCAAGGGAGAATTTAGTATGGCCAATCCACCTAACCCGCACATTTTTGGACTGTGGGAGGAAACTGCAGCACCCGGGGGAAACCCACGCAGACACGGGGAGAACATGCAAACTCCACATGGACAGTCACCCGAGGCCGGAATCGAACCTTGGTCTCTGGCGTTGTGAGGCAGCAGAGCTAAACTGTATTTCTAGCATTTGGTGAGACACATTTTAGCAAAAACAGAAGTCCTTTTCCAACACCTAAAACAAAATAGACAGTCACAAAAACATTCCTCGTCAGTAAGTATATGAACTATCGCGCAGCTGGACGACTGGCTGTTCAGGAACATCAAAGTCCCTCTAAGGAGCCCCCTCACCTGACACTGGGTGCAGTGTCAAAGCGCAGTGATGCCTGGGGGAAAATGGGCACTTTGACCTGGAATGGGTGATCCTGCCCCATACAAGATCATTCGGGAAGTGGAAGAAGTTTGATTAAGTGGAGGGCAAAAGTAACAAAAGATAAATACAGAACAAAATGCATGGAAAATCTTTGTATAAACAGTGAAAACGGGGCAATTATTTAAGAAACAATGGAAAGGACTTAACGGTCACATACAGAAAACTTAAAGTTAAAGTAAAGTTTATTTGTCACAAGTAAGGCTGACATTAACACTGCAATGAAGTTACTGTGAAAATCCCCTAGTTGCCACACTCCGGCGCCTGTTCGGGTACACTGAGGGAGAATTTATCATGGCGCACCTAACCAGCCCGTCTTTCGGACTGTAGGAGGAAACCGGAGCACCCGGAGGAAACCCACGCAGACACGGGGAGAACATGCAGGCTCCGCACAGACAGTGACCCAAGCCGGGAATTGAACCCAGGTCTCTGGCGCCGTGAGGCAGCAATGCTAACCGCTGTGCAGTGGCCATTATCATCGTGCTAGTAGTAAGAGATCTAGGAATTTTCACTGTATCTTCATTGCAGTGTTAATGTTAACCTACTTGTGACTAAGAAATAAACTTCAATAAATAAACGTCATCTTTATTGGAAGTTTGCATTTCCATTACAATTAAAAATTGCTTTTTGAGTCAAGGACGGGAAATGTTTTTTACGTTAGGAAAATGGAAGAATCATGAGCAGCAGCAGCTGGCCTTGCTACAAGGCAGTTCCCTCCTTTTTTTTTAATATAAGACACATATGTCACTGCCTGTTAAACCCACAATTTCACGCTAGGAAAACAGGGCTGACATGAGACAGCCGGCAGGAAATATCAAATGATAGGCCCGTGTAAATAGACGGAAGGTTCAGGAAGAGCTTTGTGAAAAGGCAAGGTTTGGAGAGCGGCACCAGACTGGGTCAGCTGCTGTTGAGGTGGTTGAGTGATGTGATGGAGGATTCCACCAGTGGAGGACGCTGTTGTCTGGCTCTTGTCTGAGATACTGCGACCAGTCAACCCTTGAATTCTCACAGAATTATAAATGCACAGATCCAAAGGTGGACTACATAGAACCTTAGGGTTCTCACCTGTTTCATTCTTCTAAACACCAATGAGCATAGCCCCCAACCGGTTCAAACTTTCCTCATAAGACAACCTCTTCATCCCCGCAGTCAACCAGTGAATCTTCGCTGAACTGCCTCTTATGCACGTACCATAAACATCAACCTGGTGTCTAATACGACCCTATTTTCCTGGCCCCAAAATTGGTGTTTTTGCATATACTTGCCATTTAAGTTGACTAATTTTTTTCAGCTTGGACATGTGGGGCAGAATTCTCCCAAACAAATTCCAAGTGTTGAATTCGCGGGAAAACTGGAGTAATTCACGCTGTTTCTTTCAGTGGGAATTCATACTAGAATCTCCCACACTCTGTGCAATGCAGAGGCCACCAGCGTGAATATCATTAGATTTCAGGGGACGGAGCCTATTCCCGCCTGGGAGGCAGAAACCAGTGGGGCTCTGCACATGCGCAGTGGACCCGATCTGTCAGGCTCCTGGTTGCTGACCAGCTCGATCACTGGCCAGCCCTGCGGCCCCCCACAACGCTGCCCTCCGACTCCCCCACGGCCTGATCGCGAGCCCCCAACTATCGTCGGGCCAGCCTCGACCCCTCCCATCCCATCCCGGACCGCCCTGATCTCCAGTCCCGACCCCCTCCTCGTATTGCCAATCCGCTGGAGTTAAACACTCTGGCAGGGTGCGAGAGGCTAGCGGGCCCAGAGAATCCAGTCCTGGGGCTGCTTACCTGGCATTAAGTCGATCTTTCTCTCCACCCTAGCTGTGACTGTAACACTACATTCTGCACTTTCTTGTTTCCTTCTCTATGAATGGTATGCTTTGTATAGCGCACAAGAAACAATACTTTTCACTGTATGTTAATACATGCAAATCAAATCAAATCCAAATCAAATCTAATACCATTTAAATGATATTTAGAATATCATTTAATGTTAGCCCTGCCTTCCCGCTGATTTCCGACATGGAGCAGACCGCACAGGAAATCTGGCACTGGAGACTCTAGCAGGACGCGGATCCCATGCAATGACCCCCCCCCCCACCTCCCCACGTGATTCTCCCGGCCCACTGTGCTAAACAATTAGCGCAGCGGGATGGGAGAATCACGGCCACTAGTAGTCAGTATCATTTATCCGTCTCATTAATACATGTTTTATTTAACTTCTAACTGGGTGCAAGATATCGGGCAGGTGATACAAAGCTGAGCGGGGGTTTAAGACACGTCCACACAAAGCAGATCCCCAATGCATGGCGAACAGTGAAGAGGAAATGAATCTTCCAGCAAAGCTGATTTCAAGCCAAAAGTCATAACATTTGCAAATTCGTCAAATAAGTGTGAGAATTCGGTGTGAGTGAAAAACTGGTGTGAGAACGAGAGGAGGGTGAATCCTGAAGAAGATTCCCAAGACCGAATGCACCATTAGAACAGGGGCAGCCTGATCTTGAGAACCATGTGTAGGAATGAGTCCCCGAAAATCATCAGAGTGGTTACATCGTCACCAGAAATGCAAAAAAGTGGGCCAAATGAAACCCTGAGTCGAGCAAATGTTTCAAACCAAGAGCTAATTAGTGTAGTCACTTTATGGGACGGAAATGTCTACCCTTGTAGCAGAAGACTCAGATGGCCCACAGACTATCAAAATACCCCGATGCCAAGATGACCTGTTTCCACCATCAGACAGAAGTGATTACGAGTGCCTACTATGCCACACCAACAACATGACTGAAACTCCCGTGACTTTTGATATGCCCAGCCACTGTACTGTTCCAGTGAACACGACAGGATACGAGAAGACAAGAGCCTGGATTTTCACTCCAAGTCAGGGCATTTTCACAGCTTCACAAACCTGACCCAGGAGAAAGTAGCCCAGAAGATCAGATCTTTATTCCAGGGGTAGCAGGGTTCCCTGGAGTCGGGTGACAAGTCCAGAAACATCAGAGCTCCCTCTCTGATCAATTACTATCCATGGGGCACTGACAGGCCCAGTATGCTGCACATGAATAGATCATTCTTTCCATCCAGCATTTGTCTTCCCAGGTTCCACTCGCGCCAGGAGATAGTTCCATGCTGAGTGTGAACAGACTATAAACACCCAGTCTATAACTCATTGGTCCTGAAGGAAATTCTCAGTGAATTTAGTCCAAAGATGTGCGGGTTAGGTTGATTGGCCACACTAAATTGACCCTAGTGTCAGGGGGATTAGCAGGGTAAATATGTGGGGTTATGGGAATAGGGCCTGGGTGGGATTGTGGTCAGTGCAGACCTGATGGGCCTTCTGTACTGTAGGGATTCTGTGATTCTATAACGATTCAACCATGAAAGGAGCATCACCACTGAGTCCAAAGCTGCCCTTAATTTAATGCATTAATTACAATTTCAAGCATGAATACTGATCAGGAGTGGAACCCTTTGCTCACCCTCAGCTCCCCACCCAGTCTATAACTCATTGGTCCTGTGGGAAGTTCTCAGTGAACTCGGTACAGCGCAGGAATTGATGCCGTACCTTGTTGGTCCGAATGGCTTGGCTACTGTACCAAGGCAGTGGAGTTACTCTCGCAGCACTAGGAAACTACGGCCTACAGTTTTGACATGGGGATGGGGATTCTCTGATCTTGTCCGTTCCCGCGCCGCTGCCAGCGAGAATGGAGAATTTGGCGCTCAGCCAAAACTCCATTCACCGCACCAGAGAATCCCAGCCACGATGAGGTCAGAGATTTTTTGATGAGTAATCACGAGAAGAGCAACCATCTTGTGTGCCTTATTTTACTATCCTGCTAGTCGCACAATGCAACATTAACAGAGTTGTTGCCCAATCACTCCAATCAATCTCTATCAATTAGGCTGCAACAGACCCAGTAACCTTGTCATTTGCAGACCCAGCCCGTATCTGAATTCCAGCACATCTCACTTGGACACGTAGCAGGTATTCTGAGGGTCCAAGTGTTGACAAGAACTCTTTACTGTGATGTTTTAGGCACGTCTCAGACGTGTAGCAGGAAAAGGTGTACCTGTTGCAGATAACTACCCAATCAAGTCTGTATTCACTCTGACTTGTTACAGTGGCTTGCTTTGAATGTTGTGTTTTGAATTAAAGTCAGAATGTAGCCCCCCTGATGTTAAACCCACGTTTGCAATAGAATAATGTGCCGCATTTCTTAATTAGTAGGAAATAAAGATGGTAATGTACCCAGTTTCATTCAATATCCAATAATTAATTTGAGGAGAATGTTTCTGAAGATGGAAGGCATTGTTGGAGATCTCAGCCCATACAACGAACACTTGAGAAACTGGATTAGATTACAGACATCAAAGGTTATCTCTGATTGAATTGAGAACTCAGAATGGACATCAATAACCACCCAAAGGGCTATGCCTAAGCACTTGTGTCCCACCCTGTTCTGCCATGGGTCCTCTCACCCGTCAGTCCTCGTGACAACCAGACAGTGTTGGCAGCTCCAGTACCCATAGTCCTCTGCATTCCAGCTGCACTTTATCCATCACATGGTTCCATGGGTTACAAGCCTAGGTTTTGGCAAACTTATACTGGCGCCCAAGTGTCGGTCACTATATTCATGAGCTCTGGAATCCCTGCCCTACATGCTTGTATCTCTGCATCTCTTTCCTCTTTTATGAAGTTCCTTAAATTCTATCCATCTGACCAAGCTGTTGATTACCTGTCCAAATATCTTGATCTTTGGCTGCGACGGCTATGAAGTTCTGGAGTTTCACGGTGGCACAGTGGTCAGCACTGCTGCCTCACAGCGCCAGGGACCCGGATTCAATTCCGGCCTCGGGTGTGGAGTTTGCACATTCTCCCCGTGTCTGCACTGGTGCATTGACCATGGTAAATTTCCCCTTAGTGTGTGCCAAGATGTATAGGTTAGCCATGGGAAAACACCGTGGGGTTACGGGGTTAGGGCAGGGGAGGGGGCCAGGGTAAGATACTCTGTCAGAGTCAGTGCAGAGTTGATGGATCAAATAGCGTCTTCTGCACTGCAAGGATTCGATAAATCTCTCCATCACTTTGCCTCTCTTTCCTTCATTTTGGGAGGTTCCTTAGGAGCTAGCTTATTTGATCAGCTCACCGAAAGCTTCCTTTTGCGGAGGTCTGTCAATTTTATTTGGTAATGGTCCAGGGGAGCACATTGTGAAGCGTTACTATCTAAAGGCACTATTTATATGCAAGTTCTTGTTGTCGTTCAGCCAACAGGTGCAACAGAAAGATTTCGTCTTTACAAGCCTCGAGAAAAGGGTCATGTGGAACAAGGGGTCACCAGTTCCTCATATAATTCCTGTGACAAGACAGCTGTTTCACCTGTGGAGTGGGAACAAAGATTAGGTAGAACCTAAACTGGCAGGTTTGATCGTACCTTCTCTTACTCACTCAGGAAGAATCTTCACACTTATTGTTGCTTAGAAATCATAGAAAGAGAATCATAGAAACCCTACAAGTGCAGAAGCAGGCCATTTGGCCCATCGAGTCTGCAGCGTCAGCCATGGCTCAGTTGGCAACATTCTTGTCTCTAAGACAGAGGTTGCAGGTGTCAGGACAGAAGCACAAATCTCTAGGCTGACAAACCCCAATATAGAACCAAGAGACAGTTATATAAATGCACGGATATCTTTCTTTCACTTTGGGAGTAGCTGCAACCCAAGCACCGCACTCTGATAGATAAAGCAGGTTATGTGGAGATGCACCATTCCTTTAAGAAAGAAATGCTGGTGGGTAGGTGTGCTGGGATTGCCAACAACAATAACTTGCATTTATACGGTGCCTTTACCGAGGCAAAACATCCCAATGCACTTCACAAGGTACATGGTAACGCCAACACTTATAAGTTCCACACCAAAATCGCTCACCATCCTGACTTGGAAATATATCGCCATTCCTTCACTGTCGCTAGGTCAAAATCCTGGAACTTCCTCCCTAACAGCACATTGGGCATACCTACATCTCAGGGACTACAGCAGTTCAAGAAGGCAGCTCACCATCACCTTTTCAAAAGGAAAAGCAGCCAGCATACTTAAGGACCTGATGTACCCCGGACATTCTCTCTTCTACGTTCCTCCATCAGGAAGAAGATACAAAAGTCTGAGATCACGTACCAACTGACTCAAGAACAGTTTCTTCCCTGCTGCCATCAGACCTTTGAACGGACTTACCTTATATTAAACTGATCTTTCTCTTCACCCTACCTGTAACTGTAACACTATATCCTGCACCCTCTCCTTTCCTTCTCCCCTATGTACTCTGTGAACGGTATGCTTTGTCTGCATAGTGCAAGAAACAATAGTTTTCACTGTATCCCAATACATGTGACAATAATAAATCTAATCAAATTAAAGGCAATTGGAGATCGGCAATAAATGTTGGTCCAACCAGCGGCACTCACTTCCTGTTAATGAATTAAAAAAACAAAAGCATTATTGGTCAAAACTTGATACCCAGTCAAAGTACAATAACAGAATTTATGTTCACTAACATTAGTGAAAAATATAAAAATTTGGTGTTCTGTTTCTTAAAAAGAGGAAAATATTTCACATTTGAAAAAAAGTATTTTATTAAAAAGCTCGTCTAAGCTGGCTTTCTGCATCATTGCAACGACATTATAACTGTTTTAATGCAAAAACTTGCAAGAAGCATCACAGGCCAACTCCCAGTGAAAAAATTAACAGACACTTTGGTGAAGCTTTAAGAGCCGGGGTGGGGGGAGAGAGGGAGGAATTATTCCAGTCATCCCACAACTTGGGCTCTGACTCAACTCAGGGCCAGGCACACCAGAAACAACCTCCCCTGCAAAGGAAGAAATCTGGGATCAAACTGTTCAGATGTTCTAGTCTGCTGTTTGATAATGGTGTTAACTCACCTATAACCACTAAGTTAAGTGTTAATATGACAAAGTAATGTCAACATTCATGTTTCGCCTATGTAAGCATGTATTATCTTGTGTTAAGTATCTTGCTGATGTGGGAGCTTGCTGCGTGCAAATTGGCTGCCATGTTTTCTACATTACAACAGTCACTACACTTTAAAAATACTTCTGTAGCTTAAAAAGCTCCTTGGGACATTGTGGAGTCATTGAACGTGCTCTAGAAATCAGGATGAGTGCCTGGGGCTGGAGATGGCCACTCTAAAGGGAATTGATGCCAGAGTTGTAGTGATGTCTTCAGATTGGACTACGAGGATATGATTGGATATGAAGGAGGAATGAAGTGATTCCGAGATCCCATGTTCCCAGCAGTGAGTAGCACTTGTACCATGGGAATTTGCAGCCCTGCCACCCGGGGTATCCAACTGTACTGGATTTTCCAAGACCATCCCTTAATTAGGCCTTTCGCCCAACATCGTGGGTCAAGCCTTCCTGGGATGTGTTTATTCCAGATTTCTTGCTTTGCATGACACATTGTTTCTGCATGTATGTTGTGCCTAATGTTGTCCTGTCTGTCCCTCGGGTGCATTGGGCCCTGAGTTCTGCATTTAACCGGAAAAAGCCACCCCCCACCTCTCCCCACAACGTAAAGTTTCACCAGGCCGAAGTGTCCGTTAAATGTTTCACTGGGAGTTGGCCAACCTGTCTGTGATGCTCCTTGCAAATGTTTGAAGCCAAAACAGTTATTCATTGATTTTCCACCATTGTTCAATGTGATCAGCCACGACCTAACTTAACAGCATAGCAGACTGATGGGGTTGAATGGCCCACTCCTGTTCCTGTGAGTGCAATTCACTGAGAAAGGAGAGAATGGGAGAGAAAGCGAGAGGAGGTGAGGGAAGGGGTGTGAGAGAGGGGGAGTGTGAGAGAGGGGGAGCATGAGAGAGGGGAAGCGAGAAAAAGTGGCGAGAAGAGAGGTGGGCAGGGAGAGATAGACAAAACCTGAAAGGGGAAGGGGAGGGAAGAGGAGAGGGCGTGGGAGAGTGGGACTGAGAGGGAAGGAGAGAGAGAAGGAAGGAGAAGGAGAAAGAGAGGGAAAGAGGAAGGGAGAGAGAGGGAAGGAGAGAGGGCAAGATAGGGAAGGAAAGAGGGAGAAGAGAGGGAGGGAGGGAGGGGGAGGGAAAGAAGGTGGGAGAGAGAGTGAAAAGAGGGAGAGAGAGCGAATGAGGGATAGAGAGGGAGAATTTTCTCTACCCATGCTTCAAAATAAGCAAGCTGTATAGCGACAGATCAGTCGTTTTACTGTGCTACACTTCCCCCACCCCCTCAATCCCCATGTCACCCAATCCCCAGCTAACTCCCATCAACAATTAAATGATTATGAAGCCTATGAGTAATCAAACTGACCAGTTTGCACAATCACTTTCCATTGGGCAGTAAGAAGACTACCCAATATACCATCACAGTTAAAGAAGGACCCCATTCATCTTGACTTCTGAAAATGCTGCAGGTTTATTCCTGGCTGCTCTTTTACTTGGATGTAAAAATTGGGGAGAACTGTAGGTGCAGAGCATTGAGCATTGAACTTTCAACTTTGAACTCTTGACTGATGGGATGAAAGTCTCCTCCTTTGGTTGCTGATAGGGTCCGATCAAAATAGCTTTGGGCAGTTTCAATCCAATTCCTCAGGAGAATGAGCTGAAATTGGCATCAGTTGGGTATGTCGCTCTGACCGATGTCCATATAGACACTATGATATGGTGCAGTAGAATGTGCTCTTCTGAGGATGCTGGGATGCTTTGAGAAGAGAAGGAGCTTTATTCTGCTTTGGGCTGACTTGTCTTGGAATGGGAAATATTCCATTTCTAAGCACTAAACATCTTCGGAGCTTCTGGTGGCTCAGTGGCAGCACCTCTGAGCTTCCTGGGTTCTAACCTCATTCCCGAAACTTGGACATATAATCCAGGCTGGCACTCCAGTGCGGCAGTGAGGGAGTGGGGCACTGTCAGAGGTGCTGTCTTTCTGATTAGACATTGAACCTGGGAACCCCGTCGGTCCTTGCAGGATGACATGGGTTTTTAAAAGGCTAAAGGTTCTAAGAGGACAGCGAGGCAAAGGAATGGAAGAAGATCCCACGTTTTGAGATTCAGGGATAGGATGAGCAGAGGAAAAGAAATTCTTGCTTTCAACGCAGTGAGGATGCAAGAAATAATAGCTTGGTGTATTTTGGATTTTGTAGGCAAGAAAATTAAGAGGAGCAATAATTATGAAGAAAATGTGAAAATATTGTGTCAGAGAGGAGAAACAGTTTGGAGGGTGGAACTGATCAATTAGCCAACAAGCTTTTATTCTGCACATTGCACTGGATCTTGGAGATCAATGAGATTTGTCATTCATTCAGAATTAGTTCAGGAACACAACACAACATCCCTGACATCACATGCATCTCGGCCTCTCTGGTAAATATTTTTCTTTTCGTTTCACAGTCCTGTGATTTTGAACAGTACGTTCTGCACCCCCAGTACCACACGGTTAGATCTCATGCATCTAAAACATGCACTGGCCCAAGGCATCAGCTCGCATCTATTTTGAGAATCGGCCCTCCTGGCCTCAGGTATTTTAAGAACCTGTCGCAATTTGCAATGAGGTCACGGGAATCATGGAAAATCCCGCCCAATGTGCTTTCCAAACAATTTAGTGCTTTTGGAAATTTAGACTGGGATTTTCTAACCCAGCATGGCGGGTCCTGTCAGTGCGGATGTGGTGAACCAAGCCAAAATACATTGACTTCGGCAGGACAGGAAGTTGCTGTTGGAGGGCAGGGCTGGAAAATCCCACAGGTCACTATTGTAATGTAGTAAAGATGGCAGCCATTTTGCATACAGCAACTTACCTGTTTATCTTTGGTCCACGATCTTGTACATCCACCTGAGAGATCAGACATGGTTTAACGTCATATGTGAGAGATGGCATCTCCTTCATTGCTGGTTGGGATATCAGACTGGTTTCTGTGCTGTGAGGAAATCTGTGCGTTTAATGTTTGTACTTTTTCGAGGCAGGCTCTAACTGAAAAGACTAACTGAACTGAAAAGGGAAAATGGGCGGCATGGTGGCACAGCGGTTAGCACTGCTGCCTCACAGTGAGGGCCAGAGAATGGGTTCGATTCATGGCTTGGGTCACTGTCTGTGTGGAGTTTGCACATTCCCCCCGTGTCTGCGTGGGATTCCTCCGAGTGCTCTGGTTTCCTCCCACAGGCTGAAAGATGTGCTGGTTAGGTGCATTGACCCAAACAGGCGCCGGAATGTGGCGACTAGGGGAATTTCACAGTAACTTAATAAATAAACTTTAAAGAAAAAGAAACTGATCCTCCCAATTTCTGAAGAAACAAAAACAAACTGAGATTTGGAAACCAAAACTTCTGGGCAGACTGAACCTGTTTCAAAGATATAAAGGGACACAAGTCCATCCAAACTGGATAGTAAAGGTTGATGAGTCCACTGGTGCAGTACAGGCAGGCTGAAGAGGACAGAAGCCAGATTCAGAATCTAAGAATAAGCAAATATCTAGTTGCCACAGCCTTTTCTGTTACTTGATCTCCAACCAGAGTTTAGCAGCTTCTGCAGACATCTGCCATTTTCATGGGATGTGGGTGTGGTTGGCTGGGCCAGGATTTATTGCCCATCTCAAATTGATCTTAAACCAAGTGGCTTGCTAGGCCATTTCAGAGGGAGGCATTTAAGAGTCAACCACATTGTTGTAGGTCTGCAGTCTCATGTCGGCCAGACCAGGTAAGCGGGTTCAGGTACCATACCCAAGTAACCTGAGTCATCCAGAGCATTACCCTTGGTGTCTTCCCTAACCTCAAGGTTAGGGAAGGCCAAAAATTTGGATATTAAGATGGCTTGAGGAGAATATCTGGTTAAGGGAGCTTGACTAAGGTAGCTGAAGCCAAAATTGAAATTTTCATAGAAATCATAGAAACCCTACAGTGCAGAAGGAGGCCATTCGGTCCATCGAGTCTGCACCGATCACAATCCCACCCAGGCCCTACCCCCACATATTTTACCCGCTAATCCCTCTAACCTACGCATCCCAGGACTCTAAGGGGCAATTTTTTTTTAACCTGGCCAATCAACCTAACCCACACATCTTTGGACTGTGGGAGGAAACCGGAGCACCTGGAGGAAACCCACGCAGACACGAGGAGAATGTGCAAACTCCACACAGACAGTGACCCGAGCCGGGAATCGAACCCGGGACCCTGGAGCTGTGAAGCAGCAGTGCTAACCACTGTGCTACCGTGCCGCCCACTATCTGTTTTCAACACTTTTATTCTATAGCTGCGGTGTAATGTTTAAAAAATGCATGTTATAACAGATAAATCTTATTAAATTGACTATCAGAATACTGATATACGAACATATTAATACGTTTATATCAAACCCATTTGTTTGGAAGTCTTACCTCATTTACATTAAACACCCTGGCACCTCTAATGACAGAGGGATTTGACATAAGCACATTTGACCCTGCTGCACAGGAAGATTGTAAAGCAAATGCAGAAACAGCTTTGTAATCTGCCTCCTCAGGAAATTCAAGTGTTGATCAATTGCTTTTGTACAGGTAGGTGGCACATTGGTTAGCACTGCTGCCTCACAGCTCCAGGGAACTGGGTTTGATTCCGGCCTCAGATCATTGTCTGTGTGGAGTTTGCACATTCTCCCTGAGCGCTCCGGTTTCCTCCCACAGTACAAAGATGTGCAGGTGAGGTGGATTGGCCATGCTAAATTGCCCCTTAGTGTCCCAAGATGTGTAGGTTAGGGTAAGATCCTTTTTTGGAGAGTTGAGGCAGACTCAATGAGCTGAATGGCCTTCTTCTGCATTGTTGGGATTCGATGATTACTCTCTGTGTCAATGCCGACCATCTCGGATATTCAGCTCTTATGCAGCCAGAGGCAAGACTCCAGTAAAAATAGAACTGCATAGAATTTACAACAAAGAAACAGGCCATTCGGCCCAACTGGTCTGTGCTAGCTCCAACTGAACTTTCTCAACCCCCGCCCCCCACCCCCCACCCCCCATTTAATCAAATCCTACCAGGATATCCTTTTGTTCCTTTCTCCATCATGCTTTTAACGAATTTTCCTTTATATCCATTCCCCTCTGAGCACCTTAACCACTCCATGTAGTAGCAAATTGTATAATCTAACAACTACTCTCTTTAGCAAAGGGGTTTCTCCTGAATTTTGTATTGGTGTTTGATGGGCAGGATTACAACACCACCACCCCCCCCCCCTCCTCCTCCTCTCCCCCTCCTCTCCCCCCTCCATCGCCCACTCCACTCTCCTCTCCGCTCATCACTACGGTGCGTTTTGCGTTGGCGGAGGTGGCCTGCCATCGGCCGGCAGCAGGATTTTCCCGTCCTGCCGCTGTTAACGGGCTTCCCGTTGTTCACACCCTCTGCCGTGGGATAACTTGTGGCACGGGGTCACCGGCGGCGGGACTAGAAGATTGACTGGAAGATTTTCTGGCAATGGCCTGAAAATCCTGCCCTTTAGTGATTCTCTCATACTTATGGCTCACAAGCAGAAACATCTTCTCTACGCCTATCCGATCAAACTGCTTCATAATATTAATGATCTCTATCAATTACCCATTATCCATTTATTTTTCAGGAGAAAAGAACCTCCACCTGTTTAATCTTCCCGATTCAACCGGATTGATTAAAGTTGTTAGCCAGGGAGACCTGTTTAAAAAACAAGCAAGGATCTTGCCACTCGCTGGCCTTAGCAAACTGCATAATGTAACCTTGGCACTGCTGATGGTTACTCAGACTTGTGTACCAGGGGCTGGCAGCATAAGGGTTGCCAAGTCTGGATGGGCTTAATTCTGGACCTTTCAATCCACGATCTCCTGCTCTATCTCCCGCCATCACCTTCCATCCATCACTAGTATTTTTTTTAGAGCTGTTAAACACAAGTGTCATTTCCCAATGATTTCTTTCCTGGGGCAATGCTCAGAAGATAACTCTTTCATTCCAGGGCAAACTGGAGGGTTGGCAACCCTGAGCAGTATTAACATGGCATGAGAGCATTACAAGAACAGTTTGTAAAATCCAATGCACCATCTGGATAAAACTCTACAGCCGTCTTCGAGTGAGAGAGCACCTTCCAAACCTGTGACCTTTACCACAGCAGACACTTGGAAAGACCACCACCTGCAAGTTCCCCTCCAAACAAAACACCATCCTGCCTTGTAAATATTTCACCATTCCTTCACAGTCGCTAATTTAAAATCCTGCATCTCCATTCCTGACAGCATTGTGGGTGGACCGATACCACTTGGAACGCAGCGGTTCAAGGTATTGGCTCATCTTCTCCTTCTTAGGGCAATTAGGGCTGGGTAATAAATGCTGGCCTAGCCAGCGATGCTTATATCACAGGAACAAATGGAAGTAAGCGAGGGTCTACCTGCTCTCTCAGGTGGGTATAAAAGATCCCAGGCCACATTTTGGAGGAAGAGCAGGGGAGATTTCCCTGGGATCCTGGCCAATATATACAGCAGCCAACATCTTATTACTGATTAAGGGAACTTGCTGCATGCAAATTGGCTTCTGCGCTACCTATTGACAGGATTTTCTGGCCCTACGCATCACCGGGATTATCCAGTACCACTGAAAATCAATGGATTTTTAACTGGGCCGCCAAATCTCCCACAGTGGGTCCCACCTCGGCAGGGCTGGAAAATCCCAGCTTACATTGTTTTAAAGTTTATTCATTAGTCACAAGTAAGGCTTACATTAACACTGCCATGAAGTTACTGTGAAATTCCTCTAGTCGCCAGAGTCCGGCACCTGTTCGGTTCAATGCACCTAACCAGCATGTCTTTCAGACTGTGGGAGGAAACCGGAGCACCCGGAGAAAACCCACGCAGACATGGGGAGAACGTGCAAACTCCACACAGACAGTGACCCAAGCTGGGAATCGAACCCGGGTCCCTGGCGCTGTGAAGCAGCAGTGCTAACCACTGTGCCACCATGCTGCCCACCCTGTAACTCTGACTATAGTTTTTTTTTTAAAGTACTTATTGACTGAGAAACACTTTGGGATGTCCTCAGGGTCATGAAAGGCTAATTCTTCCCCCCCCCCCCCCCCCCCCCCCGCCGCCGCCCCCTCTTATTAGGTGAAATTCATTAAGCAAGCTGCTTTAATGTACTGAAGATAAAGAAGAGGGAAGTGTACGATTCGAAAACCTGAAGAGTAGAATTAGATTCATGTAAAAGGATTCTGAGTTGAAGGTTACTTTCTCTGATAGGAAACAGTTAAAAACTAGAGAAAGTCTGCAGTTGATGCAAATTCAATCCCTTGTGCTGTCCATATTTTGGCCATTAACAAATGCTTTGGCTAGTAGCCCAGCAGGTCCATTTGCATGATAAAACCCCAGCTATCAAACCAAAAGCCTTGCCCTTAAGTCCACCAGGAGCTGTGCCAGGCTTCCCCCCCACCCCATTGATTAAGACTAAGTGTGTGCCAACAAAAAAGGGTGATGTGTGCATTCTAACAAAGGGAGGAGAAATCCAAGACACAAAGGAAGGTTTATAAGAGGAAATCGCCACCTGACATCCCGAGGAACGTGCTCAGTTGCATCAATCTCCATTCGGGCAGGATTGACACATACAGATAGCAACAGCTGGGTTGAGGCCCTTCCAGGAGATGAACTCACACAACAGCTGTTCCGCTCCGAGATTTTTCTTTCCCTCCGTTCCTTTTTTCGTAAAGCTACGTGAACAGTCATTAAATCAGGCCACCAAAGTGTGACCAATTATTTTTGAACAGATAAGGCTCCATTGCAAAAAACTACAGAACACCGTGCAGAGGAAAGCAGTGGCCGTCTCGAGTCAGCACATTTCCCCTGCAGCTACAGCAGACACTTTTAACCCTTTGCAGTCTTTCCAGGGCACCTGCTACAATGTACACCCAGCTCAATACCAAATATAAATAAGAAATCATTTCACTTGCATATGTTCTTATAATTCAGCTTTGTGACAAATTTAAACTTTATATTTAATTTCATTCTTTCTTCATGTAAAAACATTTTATAAGGGTGAAAATTTATAAGGTCGGAAATAAATTTCCACATTGCCCTCTGAGTCTGCCTCACCCACAAAATGAATGGCTTTAGAAGGACAGTAACTGGTGTTACTGAAATGAATCCAGTAACCAGTTTACCTACTGTTGTTTTAGAGGGAAGAATGTTTGGCCAGAACACCACTCCACATCAAAAGGTGACGGTTTTTAACCATTGGCACTGGCTGGTACGGCCTCAGTTTACCCTCCTCTGGAGGGCAGTGTTCTGGTTCCTGTTCTGGTTCAAGCTTCAATCCACAACTGTCCGACTCATGAAGCAAGGACTCTCGGTCTGTATTAGATGGAGTTTAGAAGGATGAGGGGAAATCTCATTGAAACTTACAGAATACTGAAAGGCCTGGATAGAGTGGACGTGGGGAAGATGTTTCCATTAGTAGGAGAGACTAGGGTTCAAGGGCACAATCTCAGGGTAAAGGGGCGACCCTTTAGAACCAAGGTGAGGAGGAATTTCTTCAGCCAGAGGGTGGGGAATCTGTGGAATTCATTGCCACAGAAGGCTGTGGAGCCCAAGTCATTGAGTGTATTTAAAACAGAGATGCTTAGGTTCCTAATTGGTAAAGGGATCAAAGGTTATGGGGAAAAGGCAGGAGAATGGGGTTGAGAAATATATCAGCCATGATTGAATGGCTGACTAGACTCAATGGGCCGAATGGCCTAATTCTGCTCCTATATTTTATGATCTTATTGCTAACTGACACTGAAGAGACCATGTTGAGTAAAAGGGAGGCAATACAGTCACATAAGGTACTGTATAGTTTAGTGCCATACTATCTCTTCAGTTCATGTAATTACTTTAAAACTGTGCAAGTCGTATCTTTCCAAATCAGTGGAGATGAGGTAAAAGGACCAAGACAACACACATTGGTGATAGGAGTATTCCTATGTATAGTACTTCAGATAATAAGCATCATAGTGGAATAATATTTTGCATAATCAGTGTACAGCCCCAGTGCAATTGATATACTGCCACCTCAGAATGGATCAGTGCAGTCTTTCTGTCCTGACTAATCTCAGACTCAGCTTCTTAACCAAAAACACTTTCATCATTGCCACCTCCAACTATTTTGTTTGCTACCCAAAACTCTTTATCACCTCAAAGTTTGACTTCTCTAATATCCTCAATCTCTACTCATCCAAAGAGCCTTGCTTCATGCATTCACCATACTGATGCAGTAACTCTGGTCACCTCCATTTTCTCAAGGCTCTCCAACACTGTCATGTGTTTCCTCCATCTTGACACCTTCTTCCTGCTTTGAAAAAGGTTCTTAAAGCCTCAGCCACTCCCTTCATTTTCCACCTAAGCCCCTCCACATTTATTCCTCTGCAGTTGCTTGATATTCAGTGTATCCTTTCCCCTCTTTATTGTAAAGCATTCCCAGGTCATCCTGCACTTGAGAAGCAACACATGAATGCATTGAAATAGCTGGATTTTGTTACATTAAAGGTGCGAAGTAAATCATAGAATCCCTACAGTGCAGAAGGGGACCATTCGACCCATCGAGTCTGCACCGACCACAATCCCACCCAGGCCCTATCCGCATAACCCGTTGCATTTACCCTAGCTAATCCCCCTGACACTAAAGGGCAATTTAGCATGGTCAATCCACCTAACCCGCACATCTTTGGACTGTGGGAGGAAACCGGAGCACCCAGAGGAAACCCACGCAGACACAGGGAGAACGTGCAAACCCCACACAGACAGTCACCCGAGGTTGGAATTGAACCCAGGGTCCCTGGCGCTGTGAGGCAGCAGTGTTAACCACTGTGCCGCCCTGGAAATGAAATGTTGTTGTTGCTAAGTGAAAGTTGTTGTTGAACAACAGATAGATATGGAGGCAGGGAGACATATAGATGGGCATACCTCATGTTTAAATACACCAAAACTCAGATTTGTACCCAAGGCGATCAAATAAGGTACAGGGATCCCAAACTGTTACTCTGGATTTCATATCACCACTTAATGTCTTTTCAACTGTTTACAGCTGACCCTAGTAAATAGTCAGGTATAGGGTCAGAGTTCAAAGCTTGACCCCAGAAAGTTAACCCCTCCCACTTAACTGCAGCTCCAACTGTAAGTTCCTGTCCTTTGACCCTGCAGTTGACCTCAGGTGCAAAGCAGACGATTTGCACACGCTGCTGTGAATACTGGGATTTGCGGACACCTACTTTCGCCACCAGGAATCGGTCAGCACTCGGGGAGGATGGGGGCAAGTAGAGAATTTTAAACGTTTCAGCGTGGATTTGTTTTTATAAAAAAAACAGGGCTTTGTAGGAGGATGAAAATACAGAGGGTGGTAATCTGAGGTTGGAGGAAGGAGTGAGGAAGCAGTGAGGAAGGAGTGAGGAAGGAGTCCCCAGCCTGGGCTCTTTGATCACTCTTTGACTCATACAGCTTCTCAGAGAATCCCCACAGTGCAGGAAGAGGCCATTCAGTCCATCGAGACTGCACGACAACAATCCCACTCAGGCCCTTTCCCTGTAACCCCCACATATTAACCCTGCCAGTCCCCTGACACTAAAGGGCAATTTATCATGGCCAATCCATGTAACCTACACATCTTGGGGCACTGAGGGGCAATTTACCATGGTGAATCTACCTAACCCGCATACCTTTGGAGTGATTCTGGACTGTTTCTGATTCTGTAAATGCCTTTATTAAAAGAGGAAATACCGCATGATTTTATAGTCATGTCACCACACTCTCGCCTCTAAGTTAGAAGGTTGTGTGTTCCAATCCCACACCAGGGATTTGAATATACAATCTAAGCTAACTTTTGTAGTACCTCTGACAATGTTACACTCCTTTATAGTCACCGGTGCTGCCTTTCTGATGAAATGTTGGCCAGAATTCTCTGATTTCGTCCACAGCTGGGATTCTCCAGTCCCGCTGCAGTGAGTGGTGAATTAGCCAAACTCCCCGTTCTCGCTGGCAGCGGTGGTAGGGCATACAAGACTGGAGAATTCTGCTTGATGGATTAGACCCGATAGTAGTGCTTTACAGAAAAGCTGGAGAAATGTACTAAACCAATATTTAACCCACATCACCCAAGTTAACACCACTAAAATATTATCTGGTCACTTTCTCATTGCTGTGTGTGGGAGCTTGCTGTATGCAAATTGCTGCTACATTTTCTACATTAAAACAGTGACTACGCTTCAAGATGTTCTCCACTGGCTGGGAAGAGTTTTGGAATGTCCTGCAGTCATGAAAGCCACCATATAAAATGAAAGTTCTGTCTTCCTCCCTTTTCATTGAATCATAGAATCCCTGTAGTGCAGAAGGAGGCCATTCAGCCCATCCAGTCTGCACCAACTCTCTAGGAGCATCTTACCCAGACTCTCTCCCCACCACCCCACATATTTAGCCCGTTAATCCAGCTAACCTACACATCTTGGGATTCTAAGGGACAATTTAGCATGGCCAATCCACCGAACCCACACATGGTTGGAGTGGGGAGGAAACCAGAGCACCCAGAGGAAACCCACACATACACAGGGAGAACATGCAAACTCCACCCAAGGTCAGAATTGAACCCAGGTCCCTAGCGCTGTGAGGCAGCAGTGCTAATCACTGTGCCACCTATTTACTGATTATCTGTCCTACAATCCCCAGGCTTTTAAAAGCTCGCAGATAATGGCCTTAACTCACTGCCACAATCCCATCCCCACCTCGAATGTCTCAATTTCCCTATTATAGATCCGGATGTCCAAAACTACTCTCACAATGCAACAAACATCATTAGTATCTTATGTCCCAATCTCTGACAAGAAAGAAATGGTTCCGTCGCTGCTCAATAATGGAACGATCACAATCATATATTAATGGGAAATGATCAGAAATTCATGGCTTACAAAGTAGAAATTTTTCACCAGCAGAATGTCGTTGAGCTTGATATTAAACAGAGCCAAGTTCACTCATTCAAACTGCATTTCCACATCATTTATCAGTCGCTGAAGAAGTTGCTAACGGGGTATACAAATCCCAAAACATCTGCCCTCAGAATCGTGGAGACATCCTTGTAATCTTTTCACAAGAAACCCACAACCCCACCCTTCCCCCGCAACATATTTTATATTTAACAGCACGTTAGTCAGCACTGGCATCTCAACATGAGCTTATCAAAACACTGACCCAGTCGTGTCAGGAAGACATGGTGACCGTGACTGTTCAGGGGTCAGAGGAAGTGTCACTTAGAGGACGGTGGGGAGGGGGGGGGGGGCGAATGGAGGGAGGAGGGGAGAAGGAGGAAATGGAAAGGCTGAGGGATTATCTGTGAAATTCCCCAATAATTCCCACAGGAGGTGGCCCCGACTGGCCACCTGCTTCATCCGAAATTCTGGGAATTGTTCCACAGTGATAGAAGGTATTTTTATGAGGGGGTTTCCAAAAGGAAACTTGGTGAGAAAAGTGTGGCAATACAAGGACTTCTCAATTATAGAGACAGGTAATGGCCATCCAATGTCTTTTACTTACTCCTTATCATTGTGCAGATAAACTTCTTCATACAAATAACCGAATGAATTTGGTAAATAATGGAATGTTTTATTTCCTTTAATAGTTTACAGCTTACTGATATGGGGACTGCTACCCCCAAAGAGACCTGTGAGTTTGTTCAGGCATGGGAAGTGTGTGTTGCTGGCAAGGCCAACTTATTGTTTGCCCCTAATTGCCTTTGAGAAGGTACCTTCTTGGACCGCTGTAGTCCAGGAGGTACAGTTACAACTATGGGCTATTTTGTAGGGAGTTTCAGCTATTTGACCCAATAATGTTGAAGGAAGTGATTTTGTTCCAAGTCAGGATGGTGTGTGACTCAGAGGGCAGCATGCTGGTGTTCCCACAGCTCTGCTGCAATTGTTCTTTCAGCTCAGCCTTGTCCAACTCTCATGTCGCATGACCACAGTTCCATTTCTTGCTCACTCAAGGGGCCGACGAGCTGATTCCGGAAAGATAAGGTTTGGAGTAACGTTTAGCGTGAATTTCAAAATAAAGCTCAGGCCTGAAGGGAAAAAAATCAACCTGCAGAACAAAAATAAAACAACATCAAAGCAACACCTTGATCATTTAAAAAAGAGCAATTAATAAAGATCACCATAAGAGTGTGAGGGGGACAGGGTCTGTCTGACTCACTCACTCATCCTCACCCACTGTATGAGTGGGTATGGCTTTGTATTGGTGCAGTGGGCAGGGGGGGAGGGGGGAGGGGTGGGGTGGGGAGGCAGGAGCGGGGAGGAGGGGTGAAGGTATGCGGGAATCCTGAGATTGAGCAAGCTAAAGCACTCACTCTCTCTCCCACACTCACTCACTCTCTCTCTCTCTCCCGCACTCACTCACTCTCTCTCACGCACTCACTCACTCACTCTCTCTCCCGCACTCACTCACTCTCTCTCCCGCACTCACTCACTCTCTCTCCCGCACTCACTCACTCTCTCACTCACTCACTCTCTCACGCACTCACTCACTCTCTCTCCTGCACTCACTCACTCTCTCTCTCCCGCACTCACTCAGTCTCCCGCACTCACTCACTCTCTCACGCACTCACTCACTCTCTCTCACGCACTCACTCACTTTCTCTCACGCACTCAATTCTCTCTCACGCACTCTCTCTCTCTCCCGCACTCACTCATTCTCTCTCTCTCCCGCACTCACTCACTCTCTCCCGCACTCACTCACTCTCTCCCGCACTCTCACTCTCTCTCCCGCACTCATTCTCTCTCCCGCACTCATTGTCTCTCTCTCCCGCACTCACTCTCTCTCTCCCGCACTCACTCTCTCTCTCTCCCGCACTCACTCTCTCTCTCTCCCGCACTCACTCTCTCTCTCTCCCGCACTCACTCTCTCTCTCTCCCGCACTCACTCTCTCTCTCTCCCGCACTCACTCTCTCTCTCTCTCCCGCACTCATTCTCTCTCTCTCTCCCGCACTCATTCTCTCTCTCTCTCTCTCCCGCACTCATTCTCTCTCTCTCCCGCACTCATTCTCTCTCTCTCTCCCGCACTCATTCTCTCTCTCTCTCCCGCACTCATTCTCTCTCTCTCCCGCACTCATTCTCTCTCTCCCGCACTCATTCTCTCTCTCCCGCACTCATTCTCTCTCTCCCCCGCACTCACTCTCTCTCTCCCGCACTCACTCTCTCTCTCTCCCGCACTCACTCTCTCTCTCTCCCGCACTCACTCTCTCTCCCTCCCGCACTCACTCACTCTCTCTCCCGCACTCTCACTCACTCTCTCTCCCGCATTCTCACTCACTCTCTCTCCCGCACTCTCACTCACTCTCTCTCCCGCACTCTCACTCACTCTCTCTCCCGCACTCTCACTCACTCTCTCTCTCCCGCACTCTCACTCACTCTCTCTCTCCCGCACTCTCACTCACTCTCTCTCCCGCACTCTCACTCACTCTCTCTCCCGCACTCTCACTCACTCTCTCTCCCGCACTCTCACTCACTCTCTCTCCCGCACTCTCACTCACTCTCTCTCCCGCACTCTCACTCACTCTCTCTCCCGCACTCTCACTCACTCTCTCTCCCGCACTCTCACTCACTCTCTCTCCCGCACTCTCACTCACTCTCTCTCCCGCACTCTCACTCACTCTCTCTCCCGCACTCTCACTCACTCTCTCTCCCGCACTCTCACTCACTCTCTCTCCCGCACTCTCACTCACTCTCTCTCCCGCACTCTCACTCACTCTCTCTCCTGCACTCTCACTCTCTGTCTCTCTCCCGCACTCACTCACTCTCTCTCTCCCGCACTCACTCACTCTCTCTCTCCCGCACTCACTCACTCTCTCTCTCCCGCACTCACTCACTCTCTCTCTCCCGCACTCACTCACTCTCTCTCTCCCGCACTCACTCACTCTCTCTCTCCCGCACTCACTCACTCTCTCTCTCCCGCACTCACTCACTCTCTCCTGCACTCACTCACTCTCTCTCATGCACTCTCTCTCCCGCACTCACACATTGTCTCTCCCTCCCACACTCATTCACATTCCCTCTCTCCTACAGACTCTCCCTTTCTCCCACACTCACTTTCTCTGTCTCTCCCTCACATCATGGGATAGCAGGTCTGTTCATCCTCACCATTCCCACCTGTGCCATCTGATCCAGCCTCTTCCAGCCCCACAATGTCTTCATTCCCCCGTCCTAACCCGGTCCGGCAATGTCTTCATCCCCCATCCCGACCCGGTCCAGCAACGTCTTCATCACCTCCCCATCCCAACCCAGTCCAGTAACGTTGTCACCCCCGCACCCCCATCCCAACCCAGTCCGGCAATGTCTTCATCCCCCGTCCCAACCCAATCCAGCAATGTCGTCATTCCCCCATCCCAACTTGATCCAGCAATGTCTTCATTCCCCATCCCACCCCGGTCCAGCGATGTCTTCATTTCCCTGTCCCAACCCCAGCAGTGTCTTCCTGCATCAGGTCAATGGGAGCACCGCCATGTGCGAGAATAGACCATCCTGGTGTGGAAATCACCATTCCTTCATTATCACCAAGTCAAAATCCTATATGTTCTTAGCTAACAACATTGGACCATGTGGCACAAGCTGGCATTCACCACCCAATGCTAAAGTTAAAATAGGAATGAGCAATCAATGCTGGCCTTGCCAGTGATGTTCATGTCCCAAATCCCCAAATGGACTACAGCGGATCAGGAAGTCAGCTCGCCACTACTTTCTCTCGGACAATTCAGGATGGGCAATAAACCTGCCAGTGATGTCCACATCCCGTACCTGAATCGAAGAATGAACACATTTTTGAAAATCTAAAATTGCACATCATATCATGTTTTTCTCAAACGCCCACAGGCACTGATCAGAGTTTGAATGAAACTTGTACACGTGGTAGTTTGCAATGAGAATAACTGTGAAATGGATCCTTCACGTTTCTATCTGGCCTGTGCCAACTGTTGCACAATAAGAGAGGCTGCTAGAACTATCAGTACAATATTACTCCATCTGGCCATTAACTCAGCATTATAGAGTTATCTGATACTGCATATCAATATTTCACATATTCAGAAAGAAAAATAAGAACACATTCTCCCTTCACTCAGGAACAGAAGGAAATAAACCCAAGGGGGAAATGGCAATACTGGGTGCCATACAATGCCAGGTTTGACCCCCATACTGAGGCTGGTGGGGGGGAGTGCCATGCTCGAGCTAGGGAGCAGAGAGTGGAGTAGGGAGTGGAGTGGGGGCAGAGTGGGGGCAGAGTGGGGGCAGAGGAGGCAGAGGGGGGCAGAGGGGGGCAGAGGGGGGCAGAGGGGGGCAGAGTGGGGCAGAGTGGGGCAGAGTGGGGCAGAGTGGGGCAGAGTGGGGCAGAGTGGGGCAGAGTGGGGCAGAGTGGGGGGCAGAGTGGGGGGGCAGTGTGAAGGTAGAGTGAGGGTAGAGTGGGGAGTTCGGTGAGGATAGAGTGAGGTGTTGGGTGGGGGTAGAGTGGGGAGTGGGTTGGAGAGTGGAGTGAGGAGTAAGTGGGGAGTGGGGTGGGGAGTGAGTGAGGAGTGGGGTGGGGAGTGGGGAATGGGGGTGGGGAGTCGGGTGGAGTGGGTGCTGGGGGGGTGGGGAGTGGAGAGTAGGGAGAGGGGAGGAGGGAATCAAGATCAGTCAAGTTTCCAGCTCCCCACCACAGTTAGGGGAAAAATCTTTCAGCAGAACATTAGGATACCGTTCAGCGTCTCCAGTTTGTTTCACCAGTTAGATCCTTGCCTAATCTGCATCCAACTCCGTTTACCACCTTTACTTCACATCCCTTCACACTGTCAACAAAAGTCTATCAATGTCGCCTCCACACTCCCCCCCGCCCCCCCCAAGCCAGGTTCCACAGCATGTTGAGGGGAGAGTTCCCTGATTTCCACCATTCTGAAAAGGTCTTCACTCTGTTCACTCTTAGATGGCCTAGTTTTAATTTTAAGATTGTGCCCTCTACTTTTCTCTAACCAGAGGAAAAAGGTTTTCTGTTCAGGCGCAATCCTGATTTATGCAGCAGTAGAAATACAAATGAATGATTTGCACAGACAGTGAGATCTCACACACATGTACAGAGGGATCTCCCTCGCTCTCTCTCTCCCTATACTGCTTTAATCTGGCCTAGGCTGAGACGTGGTCTTGTGCTATGCACAGCTGCAGAGGCCGGCAGCAAGACAGGTGACGACGACAGCTGCTGCTTTGCAGTTAACCTCCTCCACGTCTGCCTGCTCCCTCTGCCGGACACGGGCCCCGGCAGCCTCTAACCTGAAGATGCACCGGAAACCCTGAAACAACAATCGGCGGGAGGTGATGGGGGGCATTGCCACTAGTTCCACTTTACTGAGTAACAGATCCCATTCTGTGACATTCCCGCCCTCCACTCACCTTCCCTTTTCCTAAATACCGGAGCTTACCATGAGAGGTCATCTGACCAGCTTCAGGGCAAAGGGCAAAAGTCAGAAGGAAGCACCTGCCACTTCAGGACAGGCTCGAGACAAACAGGTTGTCCAGAATTGTGTCCATGATACTCAGGTTTGTGGGATTTTGGCAGAGTCAATACAAGGATCTTCAGCCTGTTTTCATTCCACCTATCAAGCCTGCCCTGTCACTACGTTTCTCCTAATACCGGAATTGATTCTGTACCTATGACCTTCTGCAACAATAAATGGTGCATCCTCACATACATCTGCAAAAGGGATGATGTGGTGACATTATAGGGGTGCAACTCAGACTCACCAGAATGATACTGGGTTTGAAAGGGTTAAATTATGAGGATAGGCTGTAAATATTAGGTTTGTATTTCCTTGAACACAAAGGTTGATCTAATCAAACTGTTTAAGGTGATTAAAGGATAGAGAGAAACAATTGCCTCTGGTGAGGAACCCAGTACAAGCGAGCATAGCATCATAGTTAATAGGTTCAAATGATAAGATTACATCCTCACCTAATACAACTGCACTCCAAACGTCAGCAAACTTTGGAAAAACCCATGAACTCACCTACATACAGAGTTATGGCAGGTGCGAGAAGTAGAGATATGGAGGCTTTTAGTGAGGACATTCCAGAGCTTAGAACCTTAGGAGCTGAAGGTTGGCCACAAATGGTGGTGAGATTAAAATTAGCGCGCGAGAGAGGCTGGAATTGGAGGGGTGCAGAGATCTCAAAGGGTTGTGGTTATTGAGGTAGAGGGGCAAAGCCATGGAATGATTTTAAATAAAGGCTTTGGCTTATAACTTTTTGCTTTAAGAAAGTGCAACTCATAAATTGGTTAACATAGTGCCTATTTTGATCAGGGAAGAAAGAGACAGCCTTTACCATTTCCTCTGCCCTCTTGCTGTGCTTTATCAGCTGCTTTATCTGCCAAGATAGAAGATAATCCCTGCTCACTGCTGGCCATTGCCAAATGGGTGACTGGGGATCAATGTACAAACTTTCCCAGCCAGCACTTCACTTAGTTTTGGTTTTGTGCACTCTGTAAAAAAAAAAGACTTCCCATTTCCAATTTAATAAACAGCTGAAATGTGATCAAAGTGACTGGAAAATTGTGATTAGGTTTGTGCTTTAAGCAAGGATCTAGCTCACTGGTTTAAAGCGCATCATCGCTGAATTCCTGTTCTAACATTCGGGTAAATCAGTGATGGGGGAGTAACGCAAAAAGGTAGTCGCAATTTCCCAGCCACTTCCATTATGCTTCGGTGATTGTCTCCTTGAGTTCATTGCCTTTCTCTTGGATTGGTTAATCGGGAGGTTTACTCCCACACTTCAGGTTATACGAGCATATGTCTTTTTTTGTGGATAACACCCAAGATTATTTCCTTTCTCTTTCTTCCTTCACAACCCTGACAATCTTAAACAACAACAACTTAAATTGCTCTCGAGTATCCCAAGAAGTGTAGGTTAGGGGGATTTGTGAGGTAAATACGTGGGGTTACGGGGATAGAGCCTGGATAAAATGCTCTGTTGGAGGGTCGGTGCTGACTCAATAGGCCGAACGGCCTGCTTCTGCACTGAAGGGATTCTATGATCTATATTTATATCAGCAGCTGTCAAACAGTTATTCGCCGCATGTGAGCCCGGATGAGAGAAGCTGTGATCGCTTTCCTTCAAGCAGAGGCGGTTTAAGGGGAGGTTTAATAGTTCAAAAAAATGGTTCAAAAAATGTGAAGGGTTTTAATAAGAGTCAATAGGGCGAAGCTGTTTCCATTGACAATGGTGTTGTTAACTAGAAGACACAGATTTAAGATGATTGACAAAGGAGGTGATCAGAACGGTTTTCCTTATGCAATGCGCTGTTGAGATCTGGAATTCACTGTCTGAAAAGTAGAAACCTACCTGCAGTGAGGCAGATTCACTGGTACTTTTCAGAAGGGAATCCATAAAGGAAAGAATTGCAGGGCTCGCGGGAAGCAGCAGGGGGAGTGAGCCGGATTTTGAAAAAGCTCTATCAAAAAGCTGGCCCTGGCGCCAGAGGTTAAATGGCCTCATTCCCTGCTATCCAAGACCGCAATAAACTACAAAGAGTCGTGAATGAAGCCCGGTCCATCATCAAGCCAGCCTCCCATCCATTGACTCTGTCCACACTTCCCACTGCTTCGGAAAAGCAGCCAGCATAATTAAGGACCCCACGCACCCCGGGCATTCTCTCTTCCACCTTCTTCCATCGGAAAAAAGATACAAAAGTCTGAGATCATGTACCAACTGACTCAAAAACAGCTTCTTCCCTGCTGCCATCAGACTTTTGAATGGACTTACCTCGCACGAAGTTGATCTTTCCCTACACCCTAGCTATGACTGTAACACTACATTCTGCACTCTCTCCTTTCCTTCTCTATGAACGGTATGCTTTGTCTGTATAGCACGTAAGAAACAATACTTTCCACTGTATACTAATACATGTGACAATAATAAATCAAATCAAAATGAATGGATGACTTCAGAGAGGGGAGGGGTGGGAAAGGGGGAGGTACATGCTGGTGTACGCAAACACACTTTTTTACCTGGCAGTGCGGACGGACGATCAGAAGTTGGAACAATGGACCTTTCTTTCCGCCTCCCTACTTCTTGAAATTAAATTTAGCACCTCCACTGAAATCCAGACTGTGTTCAGCTCGAGCGTTGCAGACCTCGGGACGTCCCAAAGCTCTTTAGAGCCAATGATGCACTTTCGAGGTGGAGTCACCGTTACAATATAGGGTAACCTCATAGCCATTTGCACGCAGAAAGCTTCACAAACAACAATGTGATAGTGGCCAAACCATTATGGCTTTTATAATGATGATAATTAAGGTATAAATGCTTTCTAGGGTCTGTGGTGGGGGACGGGGAGGGAGAACTCACCAGTCTTACCACTGAAGGTAGTCAACAGGTGGCTATAGATACAGTAGGGTAGAAATGTACAGCATGGAATTGGAGAACTGTCCTGGGGGAAGGGAAGGTTGAGAGGGGATTTGATAGGAGGTATTCAAAATCATGAGGAGTGTGGACGGAAAAAGATGGGGAGAAGCTGTTTTCACTGGTGCAAGGACTCAGAACCAGAGGACGCTGATTTAAGATGACTGGCAAATGGTGGCAGG
Organism: Mustelus asterias; assembly: GCF_964213995.1. Taxonomy (NCBI): domain Eukaryota; kingdom Metazoa; phylum Chordata; class Chondrichthyes; order Carcharhiniformes; family Triakidae; genus Mustelus; species Mustelus asterias. The sequence continues at coordinate 29,880,162 of NC_135823.1, read as the reverse complement.
TTCAATCTGCTTCAATTGTGGCTTTCAAAAGAGAACTGGATCATCTGGGGAATAATTGGGGGTATGGCACTAGGTGAAATGATCTTGTAAATTGCTGGATTGACACGACGGGCCAAATAGCCTCCTCCTGTGCTGGAACATTCTACATGCTGTGCCTGATATTCAATAGGTGCGGTTATTAGTTGGTCGACAAGACACCAGGCATTTCTCATCACTGCCCAAGACAGATTTCTACCTCATTAGCTCTCATTGGGAAGCGAGAAATTGAGACATATTGGTTGTACAAATGACAGAACTGGAGGCTGAAAAGGAAGTATGAACTGGTGGGAACGTCTGAACTTTGGTTGACCCCAAAGGATGGAAATTCAGGGCCATAAGAGTTTTAGGATGTTGGAGCTGAAGGGAAAGAGTGGGGATTTGGAGTTTTACTGAAGAGCTAGCACGGACACAATAGACTGAATGGCCTCCTAATGTGCTGTACGATTTGATGACAGAAAAGGAGCTGGTGTCGCTCGAGATTAACTCACAATAAGGATCTGGGTTTACAACATTAAAATTCCAAGAAATGGGGAAGAAGGGGCTTGCAGCTCCGAAAGCTTGTGTGGCTTTTGCTACCAAATAAACCTGTTGGACTTTAACCTGGTGTTGTTAAACTTCTTACTGTGTCGCTCGAGATGTCAGGGGCAACAAGCAGGAGATCCTGTTGGAAGATGCAAGCTTTACAGAGAGTTACTTTTGAAAAGAAGCTCAAGCGTCAAAATCAAAGTTTACACTAAAGCTGTAAACCTCTGACCTTGTTCCCGTCCTAAGGGGTGGCTAAGGTGGTGGGCCATTCATTTCATGCAGAGGTGAATAGGAAAGTCATTAAGTTCGGGATTTAGGTTAACCCTGATACAAATTAGGAAAAAAAAAATCAAGCCTTCTGGTGTAAGAGTTGGTGAACGGTGAAGCATGACTGCTTCAAATCAGGCTGTACTCATTTTGACCTCGTGTTTATAAATGACCCAGGAAATGGATATTGTAGTATTGTAGTATGACAGTGACCACAGATGATCAAGCTTTTCATTAACTCACAACAAGGATCTGGGTTTACAACATTAAAATTCCAAGAAATGGGAAAAATGTAAAACCAATGGATTAGAAGAACACGTTTCCTTCAGTAGAAAGCAAATAGATTTTAAAAAGGCTTGCATTTATGTAGCGCCTTTCACAACCTCAGGATATCCCAAAATACTTCACAGTCAATTAAGCATTTTTGAAATGTGGACGCTGTTGGAGTGTGGCAGTCAATTTGTGCACAGCAAGCTCCCACAAACAGGAGTGAGATAATAATCAGGTCGTCCAGTTTCTGATATATTGAGGGATAAATATTGCCCGGGTCACCAGCTCTTCTTTAAATGGTGCCATGGGATCTTTAATGTCGACCTGAAAGGGAAAATGGTGGCTCTAGTCGACGTCTCATTTACGAAATTGCAACTCCGACAGTGCAGCACTCCCTCTTTGGTGCTGCGGATTATTCGCCTCGATTACGTGCTCTGGTTTTGAAGTGGAGTTTGAAACCAGGATCTTCTTGACTCAGAACCGCGAGCACTATGGAAGGACAGAGCAGCAAGTGAAATATCCTCCGTGGGGTTAAGTGGAAAAATTCTGAATTAAAATGACTTCAGGGGAGGCAGTAAACTGGACGATAATGAGAACTCCCAACTAAATCATAGACTCATAGAATCCTACAGTGCAGAAGGAGGCCATTCGGCCCATCGAGTCTGCACTGACCACAATCCCACCCAGGCCCTATTCCCGTAACCCCACATATTTACCCCGCTAAGCCCCCTGACACTAGGGTTAATTCGGTATGGCCAATCAACCCAATCCACACAACTTTGGACTGAGAGAGAAAACGGGAGCACCCGGAGCAAACCCACGCAGACAAGGGGAAAATGTACAAACTCCACACAGACAGTGACCTGAGGCTGGAATTGAACCCGGGTCCCTGGCGCTGCGAGGCAGCAATGCTAACCACTGTGCCACCTGAAAGAACATGGCCCCTCATGTCATTTCCACTCTATGGCTGGGCACGCAAACCTGCACCAAGCTCTTTGACAACATATTCTCAATATTTAAAATAAAAACAGAAAAATTGGGGGAAAACCTAGCACTTTGGCAGCATCTGTGGAGAGAGAGGTATTTTGGATCCATATGGTCCCTCAGAAGTTTTATTCTCTATGTTCAAGATGGTCTTTAAAAGCTACCTTTTTGAACACCTACTTGCACTAAAACCAAAAGAGAAAACGTTGGAAAATCTCAGCAGGTCTGGCAGCATCTGTAAGGAGAGAAAAGAGTTGACGTTTCGAGTCCAGATGACCGTTTGTCAAAGCTAAAAGGCATAGAAAATGGGAGGTATTTATACTGCAGTGGGAGGGAATGAAAGATGAGTCATAGCCACAGAAACCAGGCTGTCCACAGAGAGAATAAAGGGTGTGAATGGCCAAACAGCAGAGAGGTTGTAAGCTGTGACAGATGAAGATGTTGGGTGGGGGGGGGGTGGGAATGAAGCAGAGGTAGAATGTAGAAAAGGAGAAGCAAAGAGGGAGAAAAGGTAAGGGAAGGGGGATGCAGTAGGGGGAAAGAGTGGGGGGGGGGGGAAGAAAAATTAAAAAAGACAATAAAGACATAAAAGGTAGAGAACAGTAAAAAATTAAATAAAATAGAATGAAAGCAAAGGGGTCGAGGTGGAGTAGAGCAAATCATCTGAAGTTGTTGAATTCGATGTTGAGACCGGAAGGCTGTAAAGTGCCCAGCCGGAAGATGAGATGCTGTTCCTCCAGTTTGTGTTGAGCTTCACTGGAACATTGTAGCAGTAAGAGTTTTAACAACACCAGGTTAAAGTCCAACAGGTTTATTTGTTAGCAAATGCCATTGGCAATTTGCTAAACCTGTTGGACTTTAACCTGGTGTTGTTAAAACTCTTACTGTATTTACCCCAGTCCAACGCCGGCATCTCCACATCATGACATTGCAGCAGGCCAAGGACAGACATGTGGGCATGGGAGCAGGATCATGTGTTAAAATGGCAAGCAACCGGAAGGTCAGGGTCCTGATTGGGCACAGACTGAAGGTGCTCAGCAAAGCAATCACCCAGTCTACGCTTGGTCTCTCCGATATAGAGGAGACCACATTGTGAGCAGCGAATGCAATACATCAAATTTAAAGAGGTGCATATGAAACGCTGCTCAACCTGGAATGAATGTTTTGGACCACATGTCTGTCCTTGGCCTGCTGCAATGTTCCAGTGAAGCTCAACGCAAACTGGAGGAAGAGCACCTCATCTTCCGGCTGGGCACTTTACAGCCTTCCGGTCTCAACATCGAATTCAACAACTTCAGACGATTAGCTCTACCCCACCTCGACCCCTTTGTTTTCATTCTATTTAATTAATTTTTTTTTACTGTTCTCTACCTTTTATTTCTTTATTGTCTTTCTTCATTTTTCTTCCCTCCCCAACTCCTTCCTCTACTTCATCCCCCTTCCCTTACCACATTCTACCGCTGTCCCATTTCCTCCCCCCCTCCCCCCCCCCCCCACCAACATCTTCATCTGTCACAGCTGACAGCTTCTCTGCCGTTTGGCCATTCACACCCTTTATTCTCTCTGTGGACTGCCATTCACAGTCTTTTACCCTGGTTTCCGTGGCTATGACTCGTCTTTCATTCCCTCCCCCTGCGGTATAAATATCTCCCACTTTCTATGCCTTTTCGCTTTGACAAAGGGTCACCTGGACTCGAAATGTCAGCTCTTTTCTCTCCTTACAGATGCTGCCAGACCTGCTGAGATTTTCCAACGTTTTCTCTTTTGGTTTCAGATTGCAGCATCCGCAGTAATTTGCTTTTATTACTTGCACTAAAATATCTCCTTAAGTGATTTGGTATCAAATGTTGTTTGGTCATGTGATTTGAAATGCTTTACTATGTTAAAGATGCTACATAAATGCAATCTGCTGTTGTTATTTAGCAATAGATCATTTTGACTTGTTCTGCTATAGTTACTATTGATGGCACGTTACAATAAAAACAGCAATTGGGAAAGGTAGTCATGCCCATGCGGTCATGTTCAGTTAGTTGCTGAGAGGCCACAGGGAGAGTGAACAAGCCCTCAGGTGAAACCCAAGAGTTAACACTGATTAACATCTCCCTTTTGGATTTCCCTTTGCAGCTCAAACTGCCCCAGGGATTTAACGATGGCACACAGGAAATAAACTCAGGATTACTCATTTCATCAGGGGCTTGAAAGGAGAAGGCCATTTGAGCTATTTAATCACATCCATCCAGAATGCCAACATCACATTTTCCTCCCGTTGCTCCTGGCTATTGTATGATTCCAGCGTGCTGGCCTCTGCACCCCTTCCTGCCAACCAACTCCTGCTATTCATTACCCTTTCTTATAATGTGAAAGAACTGGGCATAAAACTGCCAATCTCTAGGTCAGAAATCCATATGAACATACAAGTTAGGAGCAGAAGTAGTCCATTCGGCCCCTCAAACCTGCATCACCATTCAATAAGATTACGGCCAATCTGACTGTAACCTCAACTCCACATTCCCAACTGAAGAGGACATGAGGGGACTATAACTGGATCTAGATGGTTAAGTAAGTGAGCAAAGATCTGGCAAATGCAGTCTAATGTGGAAAAGTGTGAAATTATCCGTTTTGGCAGGAAAAATAAAAAAGCTTATTATCTAAATGGTGAGAGATTGCAGAGCTCTAAAGTGCAGAGGAATCTGGTGTTTGAGTGCATTAATCACTGGTGAGGGGAATTGAGTACAAAAGTAGGGAGGTCAATCTTCAGTTACCTAGGTCTCACATCTGGAGTAACGTGTACAACATTGGTCTCCTTATTTACGGATGGATGTAAATGTATTAGAAGCAGTTCAGAGAAGGTTTACTGGACAAATACCTGGAATGGCAGGGTTACCTTATGGAGAAAGATTGGACAGGCTAGGCTTGTATCTGCTGGAGTTTAGAAGAGTAAGAGGCAACTTAATTGAAACACGTAAGATCCTGAGGGGTCTTGACAGGTGGATGTGGAGAGGATGTTACCTCTTGTGGGAGAATTGAGATTTAGGGATTACTGTTAAGGGGTCGCCCATTTAAGACAGATGTGAGAAGAAGTTTTTTGTCTGAGAGAGTCATAAGTCTTTGGAACACTTCCTCAAAATGCAGTGGCAACAGAGTCTTTGAATACTTTTAAAGCAGAGGTAGACAGATTCTTGATAAGCAAGGGGGTGAAAGGCGATTGGGGGTAGTTGGGAACACTTCACATCTTACTTTCCTACCTATCTTTGTGTCATTCAGCAGATTTAGCAAAAATATCCTCAATCCCTTCATCCAAGTCGTTGATATAAATTGTAAAGGTTGAGGCCCCAGCATTGATCCCTGTGGCGTATCACTTGTTACAGTTATGACCCATTTATGCCTACTCTATGTTTCCTATTAGCTAGTCGATCTTCAGTCCATGTCAGTATGTTACCCCCTACACCATGATCTTTTACTTTTCACAATAACCTTTGATATGGCACCCTATCAAATGCCCTCTGGAAATCTATGTACAGTACATCTACATTCCCCTTGATCCACAGCACATTACTGCTTCAAAAGACTCCAATAAATTTGAGAAACATGATTTCCCTTTCACAAAATCATGTTGACTCTGCCTTGATTATCACTATTTTTTCCAAGCACCCTGCTATAATGTTTTTAACAATAGCTTCTACATTTCCACTTCTATCTTCCCTATAGTTATCACAGATGTTAAGCTAATTAGCCTATAGTTTTCTGCTTTCTGTCTCCCTCCCTTTTTGAATAAAAGAATTACGTTAGCTATTTTCTAATCTAATGGAACCTTTTGGGCGGCACGGTAGCACAGTGGTTAGCACTGCTGCTTCACAGCTCCAGGGTCCCGGGTTCGATTCCCGGCTCGGGTCACTGTCTGTGTGGAGTTTGCACATTCTTCTCGTGTCTGCGTGGGTTTCCTCCGGGTGCTCCGGTTTCCTCCCACAGTCCAAAGATGTGCGGGTTAGGTTGATTGGCCAGGTTAAAAATTTCCCCTTAGAGTCCTGAGATGCATAGGTTAGAGGGATTAGCAGGTAAAATATGTGGGGGTAGGGCCTGGGTGGGATTGTGGTCGGTGCAGACTCGATGGGCCGAATGGCCTCCTTCTGCACTGTAGGATTTCATTTCCTAATTTACAGCTATTTCTTGGACATTACTTACATCCTCTAGAGTGAAAATCAATGCAAAATACCTGTTCAATTTCATCTACCATCTCCTTATTGTCCATTATTAATTTCCGAGACTCCCTTGCTATAGGGCCAATGCTCATTCTGTAAACGTTTCTTTTTCAAAATATCTATAGAAACTCTCATTAACCATCTTTACATTTCCAGATAGCTTTCTGTTGTACCCCATTTTTGTCCTTTTATTAATCTTTTAGTTTTTCTTCGCAGTCTTTTTATATTTCATCCAATCTTCTAACCTACCATCCACGGTAGCACAGTGGTTAGCACTGCTGTTTCACAGCTCCAGGGACCTGGGTTCGATTCCCGGCTTGGGTCACTGTCTGTGTGGAGTTTGCACATTCTCCTCGTGTCTGCGTGGGTTTCCTCCGGGTGCTCCGGTTTCCTCCCACAGTCCAAAGATGTGCGGGTCAGGTTGATTGGCTATGCTAAAATTGCCCTTAGTGTCCTGAGATGTATAGGTTAGGTGGATTAGTGGGTAAATATGTAGGGATATGGGGGTAGGGCCTGGGTGGGATTGTGGTCGGTGCAAACTCGATGGGCCGAATGGCCTCTTTCTGTACTGTAGGGTTTCTATGATTTCTAACCTTGCACAATTATATGTTTTTTAAAAAAGTTTGATACTATCTTTAACTTTTTTATTTCTTCATGGATGATGGGTCCTCCCCTTGGAACTTATCTTTCTCATGATAATGTGTCGATTCTGTGTGAAATAGCCTCTCAAATGCATTGCACTACAGTTCTATGAATCTATCCCTGAATTTAATTTGCCAGTTTACTTTAGCTAGCTCTGCTTTCATGTCATCATAATTGCCCTTATTCAAGTTGAAAATACTAAGCTTAGACCTACTCTTCTCACCCTCAAACTAAATGTAAAACTCAATCATATTATGATCAATGCTACTTAGGAGTGCCTTCATAATGATGTCATTAATTAAACCTGTCTCATTGCACAATATCAGGTCCAGTATAGCCTGTTCTCAGGTTGGCTCCAGAACATGTTATAAGAAACTATCCTGAAAATATGCAGCTGTAAGATCTTTATTGAAAGCAAAAAACACAAATTCTTGCATTCTGAAATTGATAACTGATTGTTGTATATGGTTCTAGACCCACTGGGCCCGATTTTACCATCGCATTGCGCCCATTTTCGTGCGCAAAAATTTGGTGAAGTCGAGCGTGAGGTGAGTATTGCGATCCGTGCCTGTCTCCATGCTAGTTCCCCCTTTACCAAGGCCTGAAAATGGCTGCGATCGGGACCGTGCCCAAAATGGGCGCGACGGTCATTTAAATGTATTTGCATGCATTTAAATTGACTTAATGGGCTGAACGCCCAACCTTACCGGCACTTCCCCCTTTATCATTGCGTTCGCCCGTCCAGAATCGGTGTGAAACAGACATGCTCCATATAAGTCCGATTCAGGCGCTCCACTTAGTGAGGAGGTAAGTGCCTAGCATTCGACGGCTCTCTCCTTGAGATCGGTGTGTGGGGGGAGATGTGGGGTCCACTACCACTCTACCTGAGATCAGTGGGGGGGCAAGAGGGTCCACTGCAACTGTGCCTGAGATCAGTGGGAGGGGGGAAGGGGGAGGGTGGCTCACTGCCTGAGACCGGTGGGGGGGAAGAGGCCCGTGATCGGTCTGGGTGGTGGGGGGGTGGGGGGGGGGGGTGGGGGGCTAAGGGGGTCAGTAATGTTGTGGGGTGGGGCAATGTCAGTGAGGACCAGGGGGAGGCATTATCCGGCTTGGGAGGGATGTGGCAGGGGAGCAGCATTCTATCTTTTTTTTCTGCACATGCGCAGTTGGAGGCGCCGATTGGAGCTGCAGGGTTTCAGGCGCGTTAAGCCCCGCCCACAGGTTTCTGCAGCGCGATTCGGAATCGCTGATATTTTTTCAGGCAGAGTGCGTATGGGGGTGCCTGAGAACGGGTCTAAAAGTCGGATCTGAAACACCCAGTTTCAAGCCCTCCCAGCACTTGGAATCAAAATGGTAAAATAGGGCCCACTATGTCGAAAAGAATTGTGAAATCACAGAAGACAGGACTACATGTTCATGCCTGCAATCTTCCATGCACTGAGCTACTGATCTCAGATGTGTCATTATGGGGAGGGGTACCAGGCATCAGACATGCCCAGATACATATCGGGATTTATCTAAGTCTATAGTTACCAAGTGCCTCACTGATGGTATAGGTTTGTTGGTCACGAGCATCAGCATTGACCCACTCCTCCACAGGAACTGCTTCCATGTCTCTCATTCTTTAATGACTGTCTCCTGCATTCTTCCCACATGGTGCTTGGGAAAGATTGCTTCCATTGTGGGAGAGTCCAAAATAAGGGGTCATAAAATAAGATAGTCACTGATAAATCTGATAAGGAATTCAGGAAAAAAAATTACTTAGAGTGTGAATGAGAACTTGCTATCCCATGAGGCACGTAGATTCGACACCGCGAAGAGGAAGCTATATAAGTCCATGAAAGAGAGTGAAGGAATGGTGATGTATTTCCACAGCAGAATAATGTGAGACTTAGAGGGGAACTTGCAGGTATTGGCGTTCCCAAGTCTCTGCTACACTTGAGCTTCAAGGTGGTAGAGGTTGCGGGGACTGCAGTGCAACTTGCAGATGTATATACTGCTGCGCCTGAGCATCGGTGGTGAATGGAGTGAATGCTTATTGTAGTGGATGGGTGCCCACTAAGTGGGTTGCTTTTTCTTGGATGGTGTCGAGCATCTTGAGTGTTATTGGAGCTGCACTCATCCAGGCAACTGGCGAGTATTCCATTATACTCCTGACTGTGCCTTGTAAATGGCGGTCAAGGTTTTGGGGAGTATAGAGTTGCTAGATTTGTTTGAAATATATCACACGGTGGTAGTGCCTCACAACATGATGGAGGGTATCATCAGTGTGAAGAGGGACTTCATCTCCATAAGGACCTTGTGGTGGTCACTTCTACCAACACAGTCAAGAACAGATGCAACTGCGACAGATAGATTGATGAGGACGAGGTCAAGTAGGATTTTCCTTCTTGTTGGCTCCCTCAGCACCTGCCACCGACACAGAGCAGGATTTTTGGGCCGCGCTCACCCCAAGACCGGAAAATCCCACCTGAGGTGAATGGACCTTTGCACGGTCCGTCTCCACCCGCTACGATTCCCGTGGTGGGAATTCCGCCCCCAGTCCCTCACTCAATCAGCTCCGTCAGTAGTTGTGCTTACCAAGTCGCTCTTTGTGATGAACTTTGAAGACCTCATATATTCACCATATACAAGTCCCCTGTGTCATTGGAACCCTCAGTGCTTCTTCCGATTGGTGTTCAACATGGAGGAGGAGAGATTCATCAGCTGAAGGGATGTGGCAGGTGGAAATCAATGGGAGTTTTCCTTGCCCATGTTTAACCTGATGCCATGAGACTTCATGGAGTCCAGAGTCAATGTGGAGGATTCTCAGGGTACCTCCCTCCCAACTATATACCACTGTGCCAGTGGGGCAGGACATATCCAGGGATAGTGATGGTGGTATCTGGGACATTGTGTATGTGGTACGATTCGGTGAGTCAGGCTGTTGCTTGACCAGTCTGTCAATTTGGGCACTGGCCCCTAGATGTTGCTAAGGAGGTCTTTGTAGGGTTGATTGGGCTGAGTTTGCTTTTGTCATTCCTGGTGTCTAGGTTGCTGCCAGATGGTCTGTCGGTTTTAGATTTTGTAGTGGTTTGATACAACTGACTGGTATATTCGGCCATTTTGGAGAACAGTTGAGAGTCAATCACATTGCTGTGGGTCTGGAGTCACATGTAGGCCAGACCAGGTAAGGATGGCTAATTTCCTTCCCGAAAGGACATTAGTGAACCAGATGGGTTTTTCAGACAACCGACAATGGTTTCGTGGTCACCATTAAACGAGCTTTTAATTCCAGATTTTATTCATTGAATTTTAATTCCACCAGCTGCCATGGTGGGAAATTTGAACCTGTGTCCCCAGAGCATTAGCCTGGGCCACTGGGTTACTAGTCTAGTGACAATATCACTACGCCACTGTTTCCTCACTAAATTCTTCTCGAAACATCTGTAATTATTCATTTTTGGGATAATGTTTGATTCATTTAGTTTGGTTACTAACTAAATAGTTAATAAAAATCTTTCTGCGTGCAAAAGAAAAATCCCTTTTACTGGTATTCAGCATATGAAATACATTCCCTATCGTATCACAAAGATTTAGATCTTTCTACCTCTTATGCTATAAATTGTAAAGCACCATTTGGTTTGTTATTGTTTTCAATTTCTACAGACCATTCATATCTAGGCCCATGAGGTAGACCCTGGCTTGGTGTCAGGGAATGGCCTTGGGGGGCACCCTATGTAAGTGGAATAATGGGCTCGTGAGCAAGAGGGATAGTAGGCTAGCAGGGCAATGGGCAATGAGCAAGAAGTGTAGTTGGCTAGAGGAGCAGGGGGCCTACCATGCTCTCTAGTAAGTGAGTAAGAGGGACAGATGGGCTAATGGGTTAGCAGAGCAGTGGCTGGCAGGGTGGCAGATATCTGTTGATTCCTATCTAAGTCTGTTGGCAGCAGTAGGTGACAAAGGCAATTTTTAGAACATTGTAAACAGAGGGGCATCTGAAAGAAATGGACAAGGAGACCAAGTCAACCCAGACTCCAACTCATCAGCTTCCTGATCACTGGGTTTAAAGAACCAATGACACGCGAGTGACTGCGGGGCACGTCTGACCTTTTCTAGTTAAAGTTGCGCACGTACATGTGGGAGTGATATAGAAACCCTACAGTGCAGGAGACGGCCATTCAGCCCATCGTGTCTGCACCAACAACAATCCCACCTGAGCCATATCCCCTTCACCCCACATATTTACCCCGCTAATGTCTGTAACCTACGCATCCCAGGACACTAAGGGGCAATTTAGCATGGCCAATGCACCTAACCCTTTGGACTGTGGGAGGAAACCGGAGCACCTGGAGGAAACCCACGCCGACATGGGGAGAACATGCAGACTCCACACAGGCAGTGACCCGGCCGGGAATCGAAGCCGGGTCCCTGGAGCTGTGAGACAGCAGTGCTAACCACCGTGCCACCATGCCGCCCAGTAGATGACAGGGGTTTGGAACTGAAGAGACGGTTGAAGCTGAAATTCTAAAAGCTCTGGTGCGGGAAACTGCTGAATAACATTATGCAATTTTGCATTTACCATTCACTAAGAAACTTGGAATCAATTTTATTTTCTGTGCATTGTCGAATGGGGGTGGGGGTAGCAGGAGCACATTTCTAGAAAGAAGGTTCTGGAATTAAAGGATTATATTCAACATAGAAGGACAGGCGGTTAAGCCACTTGGGTTTTTTAACAGCTGGAATGCTTAATCCCGGAAAATTATGGAAAGAAAATAAATTAATGTTATCCTCATCACTCACCCCCCATCAAAAAGTATCATTTACTGATATTCAGAAGGGTTTTTTCAGCAGAACCTGCTTCCCTAACACAGCCCCCACACCTCCCCATGCTTTCTAAGAGCCCTTTCCGCAATATAATTGTCTGCGCCAGTCAGCCCTGTGATGGATGCTTAGTCTGGGCCCCCTCTGTACCAAGCACGCGCAGCTGTCTCATTCTTTATGAAGCAAAAATATCAGGGACCTTGCCAGGGCATAAGTCACCTCCTCTCTCTCAGAGCGACCAGCTGCAGGGCACCCCGGCCAAAAGCGACGGATTCCAGCTTTCAAAAAAAAATAAACATCGACATTTAAATAGCCCCACGGACAATAATGCTCGCTTTTCAGCAGTATCCCCTCCCTCCCCCCCAGCAAGCATTAACCCCTCATAATGACAACCGAAGGCTCGGGGGAGGGGGAAAGACATGCGGACTGGCGGCAGAGAGTGGGTCCACCCCCCCACTTTCCTCTCAGGACAGTCCCTGCAAGCCAGGGCAGTTGAATGGATAGGTCAGCAGAGGGCAGAGAGTGTGTGTGTGTGTGTGTGTGTGTGTGTTGGGGGGGGGGGTGAAAATGCAGAGGTCACAATATGATATTGGTGACAGGAGATAAACCAAGAGTTTAAGCCAAGCGGCACAGTGGCTTGCACTGTTGCCTCACATTATCGCCTTTCCTCATAAGACAACGCAGCCATCCCAAGAGCCAGCCCTTCTCTGAACTGCTTTCAATGCACATTTGTCCTTCCTTAAGTAAGGAGATCAAGGTCAGAAATCTCCAGTCTTGCATGCCCCGCTACCAGTGGGAACGGAGAATTTGGCGCTCAGCCAAATCCCCTCTATTCACAGCAGAGGAACCGGAGAATCCTGGCTGCAGGCAAAGTTGGAGAATTCCGGCCCATTGTACTCCAGACGCGGTCTCACCAATGTGCCCCAGATGAGGTCTCACCAATGTGCCCCAGATGAGGTCTCACCAATGTGCCCCAGATGAGGTCTCACCAATGCTCTGCACGGTTATAGCAAGACTTCCCTACTTTTATCCGCTATCCCCTTGCAATAAAGACCAACATTCCACTGCCTTCCTAATTACTTGTTGAATCTGCATGCTGACCTTTTGCGATTCATGTACAAGGACACCAAGATCCCTCTGTAATGCAGCACTCTGCAGTTTCTCTTCATTTTAATAACATTCTGCTTTTCTTCTCACTCAAGTGGACAACCTCATATTTTCTAACATTATATTGCATCTTCCAAATTTTTGCCATTCACTTAGCCTATCTATATCCCTTTGCAGACTCTTTGCATCTTCCACACAACTTTCCTCCACATCTTTGTCCTGTCAGCAAATTGGGCTGCAATACATTCATTCCCTTCATCCAAGTCATTAATACAGATTATAAATAGTTAACCCCATCACAGAACCCTGTGGCACTCCTTTAGTTACAATGTGCCAATCTGAAAATGGCCCTTTTCCTAGACTCTCTATTTAATTAAAAATGACTAACATTAACACTTTTATTCTTTCACATTTTTTTCCACTTGTCTTTCCTTTAGTCTCCATCATAACAGTTCATAATTTCAGAAATTCTTATTAATCCTTTTATCTTTGCCAACTCCAATGGAAATAGGTCCAGTCTGTTGCGTCCCCATTTTGAATAATAGACTGGATATTAACTGAAATGCAGGGAGGGTACAGGGGAAGGGAGGGGTGCTTCTGTTGTGAAGTCAAGATTCCAAACCACCCGAAGCTTTTAAACCCTTAAACCCATTTCAACCCTTGGGCGGCACGGTGGCACAGTGGCTAGCACCTCTGCCTCACACTGCCAGGGATCCAGGTACGACTCCGGCCTTGGGTGACTGTCTGTCTGGAGTTTGCACGTTCTCCCCGTGTGGGTTTCCTCGGAGTGCTCCAGTTTCCTCCCGCAGCCCAAAGATGTCTAGGTTAGGCGGATTGGCCATGGTAAAACTTCTCCTTAGTGTCCAAACATGTGTAGGTTAAAGATGGATTAGCCATGGTAAGTGCATGGGTTATGGAGCTAGGGTGGGGTGGTGGGCCTGGCTAACATGTTCCTTTGGGGAGTCAGTGCAGGGTCAATGGGCCGAATGGCCTCCTTCTGCACTGCGGGGATTCTATGGTTCTAAATTTATCAAAAAGAACTTGCAATTGAATAAATCTATGTTTGCTGTCACTGATTAACCCGCGCATTTCTCAATGTTCACTCATTTTATCTTCAACTCTTCATTAGACCATAAGACCATAGGCCGCAGGAGCAGAATTGGGCCACTTGGCCCAGTGAGTCTGCTCCGCCATTCAATCATGGCTGATTATTTTTCTAATCCCCATTAATCCCCTATTAATCAGGGACCTATCTATCTCTGTCTTAAAGACACTCAGTGACCTGGGCTCCATAGCCTTCTGCGGCAAAGAATTCCACAGATTCACCACTCTCTGGTTGAAGAAATTCCTCCTCATCTCTGTTTTAAAGGATCATCCCTTCAGCCTGAGGTTATGCCCTCTGGTTCTAGTTTTTCCGACAAGTGGAAACATCCTCTCCACGTGCACTCTATCCAGGCCTCGCAGTATCCTGTAAGTTTCAAAGAACAAAGAACAATACAGCACAGGAACAGGCCCTTCGGCCCTCCAAGCCCACGCCGCTCCCTGGTCCAAACTAGACCATTCTTTTGTATCCCTCCATTTCAATAAGATCGCCCCTCATCCTTCTAAACTCCAATGAGTACAGACCCACAGTCCTCAACCATTCTTCATACGACAAGTTCTTCATTCCAGGGATTATTCTTGTGAACCTCCTCTGGACCCTTTCCAAGGCCAGTACATCCTTCCTTAGATACAAGGCCCAAAACTGCTCACAATACTCCAAATGGGGTCTGACCAGAGCCTTATACAGCCTCAGAAGTACATCCCCGCTCTTGTATTCTAGCCCTCTCGACATGAATGCTAACATTGCATCTCCCTTCTAACTGCCGACTGAACCTGCACGTTAACCTCAAGAGAATCTTGAACAAGGACTCCCAAGTCCCTTTGTGCTTCTGATTTCCTAAGTATTTTCCCATTTAGAAAATAGTCCATGCCTCCATTCCTCCTTCCAAAGTGCATAACCTCATACTGTTCCACATTGTATTCCATCTGCCACTTCTTTGCCCACTCTCCTAATCTGTCCAAGTCCTTCTGCAGCCTCCCTGCTTCCTCAGTACTACCTGTCCCTCTACATATCTTTGTATCATCTGCAAACTTAGCAATAGTGCCTTCAGTTCCTTCCTCCAAATCGTTAATGTATATTGTGAAAAGTTGTGGTCCCAGCACTGACCCCTGAGGCACACCACTAGTCACCAGCTGCCATCCTGAAAAAGACCCCTTTATTTTCACTCTCTGCCTTCTGCCAGTCAGCCAATCCTCTATCCTTGCCAGGGTCTTACCATTAACACCATGGGCTCTTAACTTATTTATCAGTCTCCTATGCAGCACCTTGCCAAAGGCCTTTTGGACATCTAAATAAATCACATCCACTGATTCTCCTTTATCTAACTTCCTTGTTACCTCCTCAAAGAACTCTAACAGATTTGTCAGACATGACCTCCCCTTAGTGAAGCCATGCTGACTCAGTCCTATTTTATCATGCACTTCCAAGTATTCTGCGATCTTATTTTTAATAATGGACCCTAAAATCTTGCCAATGACTGAAGTCAGGCTAACCAGCCAATAATTTTCCGTCTGCTGCCTCCTTCCCTTCTGAAACAAGTGGTGTTACATTAGCTACTTTTCAGTTCTGTGGGACCCTCCCTGCCTCCAGTGACTCCTGAAAGATCACCAGGTGACTTATCCACCTTCAGACCTTTCAGTTTCCCCAGAACCTTCTCCTTAGTGATGGCCACTACACTCACCTGTGCCCCCGATTCTCCTGAGCTCTGGTATCCCACTGGTGTCTTCCACCGTGAAGACTGATGCAAAGTAACTATTCATTTCCTCTGCCATTTATTTATTTCCTATTATTCCTTCTCCAGTCTCATTTTCCAGTGGTCCAATGTCTATTTTTGCCTCTCTCTTATCTTTTATATATTGAAAAAAACTCTTCCTATCTTCTTTTATATTACTAGCTGGCTTACACTCATATTTCATCTTCTCCCTCCTTATTGCTTTTTTAGTTTTAAAGACTTCCCAATCCTCTGGCTTCCCACTAATCCTCGCCACTTTGTATGCTTTTTCTTTTGCTTTTATGCTGTCCTTGACTTCCCTCGTCAGCCATGGATGCCTCGTCCTCCCCTTAGCATGCTTCCTCCTCCTTGGGATGAATTTCTGTTGTGCCTCCCGACTAACTCTCAAAAACTCCTGCCATTGCCCTTCCACTGTCTTCCTTGCCAGGCTCCCTTTCCAATCAACTTTGGCCAGCTCCTCCCTCATGTCTTTGTAGTTACCTTTATTTAATTATAATACATCTGATTCCAACTTCTCCCTCTCAAACTGCAGGGTGAATTTATCACATTGTGGTTATTGCTCCCTAAGGATTCCTTCACCTTAAATTCCCTAATCAAGTCTGCCTTATTACAAATCACCAAATCCAGAATAGCCTGATCCCTAGTCGGCTCTGTCATAAGCTGCTCCAAAAAACCATCTCTTAGACATTCCACAAATTCCTTTTCTTGGGATCCACTACCTACCTGATTTTCCCAGATCACATGCATGTTGAAGTCCCCCATGATTATTATAATATTGCCTTTTCTATCTCCTGATTTATTTTCTGCCCCACATCCTGACTACTGCTAGGGAGCCTGCACACAACTCCATCGGGGCCTTTTTATCTTTGCGATTCCTCAACTCTACCCACAGAGATTCTATGCCTTCTGATCCGACATCACTTCTTGCTATCGATTTAACTTCATTCCTTACTAACAATGCAACCCCACCCTCTTTGCCCATCTGCCTGTCCTTTCGATAGGACACATATCCTTGGATATTTAGATCCCAGCCCTGATCCCCTTGCAGCCATGTCCCTGTGATGCCCACAACATCGTACCGGCCAATTTCAATGTGCGCAACAAGCTCATTTACCATTCTAAGAGTTCACTCACAACTGACACGTGGTTGATTTGTCTGTGGCCTCAGCTTCACTTTTCCGCCTGCCCCTTTAACCCTCCACTCCCTTGGAGATCACAATGAACGCAGCCTTGATTATATTCAATGACCCGGGCTCCGTTCCTCTCTGGAGAATTCCAAAGATTAATGACCCTCAGAGAAGAAATTCCTCTTCATCTCAGTCTTAAATGGCTTATATATATTTATATCCTTTTATTGTGAAACTGTGAGCCCCCACCCCCATTCTAGATTCCCCACAAGTGGAAACTTCCTCTCAGAATCTGCCCTGTCAAGGTTCCTCAGAATCTTACAGCTTTCAATAAGACCACCTCTCAGTTTGCTCAGTTGACTATATGGTTAGAGGGGATGTAGAAAATGCCAAAGATACATGTTCAATCACGCATTGGCTGTGATCAAGCTCGAGGGGCCAACTAGCCTAATCCTTCCCCTATTTCTTTTGCTCTTATGATTATCCTGGTCTATAGTTTCCTAATTTATCCTGTTCCCCTGACTTCAACGGAAATGTTACCTTGAGAACTGCAATTTCTCAGCAACACCTTGCATTTACATAGTCTCTTCGATGTAAAAGACAATGTTTCCAGGTACATTAGAGATCGAAAGGATCAAATGGGTTCCCCAAATGAGATAGTTGTTAAACTGGCATAATTTACATATGTACGGAGGATCACACATTTGGGCTTAACCTTTACAGTCATCTCTCAGTCTCTCTCAGTAAAGTTTAACACAAAGACCCAGGAGGGGAAAACAAGGTCAGTTCTTCAATGATGTTCAGTTAGAACCAATCCAAGAATTATCATTGCTTCCATGACATGGTTCAGAGATGAAGATATTACCCTATAGTAAAGAAGTAACTTGCAATTATATAGCATCTCAGGATGTCCAAAAGTGCTTTGTAAGTATCTATCAAGTATTTTTTGAAAAATAGTAACTGTCATAATGCAGGAAACAGCCAATTTGCACACAGCAAGGTCTCAAAGAGCAACATGATGATGCCTGAATAATCTTTTGTTCTCATGATGCTATCTGATGGATGAATATTGCCCAGAACACCAGGGAGAACTCCACAGGTCTTCTTCAAGATAGTGCTATGGGATCTTTTATGTCCACTTGAGGGGTAAGATGGGGGTCTAAGCTTAGCATCTCATCCAAACAACTGCTGGTGGGATTCCCCGATCTCACCATTCCCGCCCCTGCTGCCAGTGAGAATGGAGAATTTGGCGCTCAGATAATACTCCATTGACTGCAAGCGGCACCAGAGAATCCCAGCCGTGGACGAGGTCGGAGGTTTTTGGCGTACATCTACGGCAGTGCAGCACTTCCCCAGTACTGAGCTCAAGTTTCTGGACTGGGACTTGAACTTGCAACCTTCGCACTTGGTAAAGATTTCTGTCCAACTGAGCCACGGTAGGTAACGTGATTGGATTCATGGGGGCGGGCGTCAGAGCTGAGATCAGGGATGCAAAGAATTGTATTCCCCACAATTAGCTTGCATCCCTATTGAGTAATGAAGGTATGCCACAGAGAAACCCAGGGAATGAGATACAGTCTTATGCAGCGCAGAGACAGAGAAAACTGGATTCTCTTAAAGAGGCCTCAGCCAAAACAGTAACCTGGCTTCTGCTTTCAGATGCAGAACAGCCCGCTGAACTCCACATTCGAGGGCACGTAAGAAAGATTTGTACTGCTGCTATCACCGTTTCCGACCAGCTCACTTTAAATGGGTGGAAGGTTGAATGCTGGCAGGAGCGGGCATAGTTTGCAAAGGGCAGAGCTGCACAGTGGCACAGTGGTTAGCACTGCTGCCTCACACTGCCAGGGACCCGGGTTCGATTCCTCGCTTGGGTCACTGTCTGTGCAGACTTTGCACATTCTACCCGTGTCTGCGTGGGTTTCCTCCGGGTGCTCCGGTTTCCTTCCACAGTTCGAAACACATGCTGGTTAAGTGCATTGGCTATGCTGAATTCTCCCTCAGTGTACCCGAACAGGAGTGTGGCAACTAGGGGGATTTTCACAGTAACTTCATTGCAGTGTTAATGTAAGCCTACTTCTGAAACTAATAAATAAACTTTGAGTTTGATTTGCTGTTTGCATCACTGAAAATGCTGGGCTTCTGATCAATCCCTCGCAATGGGTTTACCCAGTATGTGACACAAGACAATGCGAGGGGCCGTGGGTCTTTTAAACGCACCCCTCTCGAAACCCGACTCTCAGGTTGCATGGAAATGCGGTTCCACAGTATCGCTGCCTTGCCTTCCAGTGCTGAGTTTGGAAAATCCCAAGAACAGGAGGTCCATTCAGCCCATTGACCTGCTTCTAACACTTAATTAGATCGCGGCCAACCTGTATCTCAGCTCGATTTACCTACCTTTGTTCTAACAATCCTCACGAAACAACAATCTACCAATCTTAACCTTTCCAGTTGCTTCCAGCCTCTACAGCCATTTGTAGGGTGAAGTATTCCAGACTTCCACTGCCCTATATGTGAAGAAGCACTTCCTGACATTATCCCTGAATTACCTGGCTTTCATTTTAAGGTTGTGTCCCCCTGTTCTGGATTCTCCTACAGAGGAAATTGTTTCTCCCTATCTATGCTCTCAACACTTTTAATCATTTCAAACACTTCAATCAGACTGTCTTTTAATCTTCTATACCCAAAGAAATACGACCTCACTCGATGAAATCCAAATTCGTGGGTGGCATGGTGATTAGCACTGCTGCCTCACAGCGCCAGGGATCCGGATCCAATTCTGGCTTGGGTCACTGTCTGTGTGGAGTTTGCACGTTCTCCCCGTGTCTGCGTGGGTTTCCTCCGGGTGCTCCGGTTTCCTCTCACACTCCAAAGACGTGCAGGTTAGGTTGACTGGCCACGCTAAATTGCCACTTAGTATCAGGGGGTCTAGCAGAGTAAATATATGGGGTTGTGGGGATAGGGCCTGCACGGAATTGTGGTTGGTGCAGACTCGATGGGCCAAATGGCCTCCATCTGTACTATAAGGATTTTGTGATTCATATTTAACCCTTTTATCATTCTGGTAAATCTGTACTGCTCTACCTTCATGCCAATTCTGAATAAAAATAAATGACTCTAGGCACTGCTAATGTCGACTTACAACAATTTAGTTATTTTTCCTACTTTGTAATGTTACGTGGGCCACGGCTCTTTAGTGCACAGATGTGCACAAAACTATTTATAGTGCAGGAGGTAAACCTCTCAAATAGCTTGTGT
Source organism: Mustelus asterias (assembly GCF_964213995.1). NCBI lineage: Eukaryota > Metazoa > Chordata > Chondrichthyes > Carcharhiniformes > Triakidae > Mustelus > Mustelus asterias. The sequence goes on along the minus strand of NC_135823.1, from coordinate 29,860,107 downwards.
CTGTGCCGCAGTTTAACATGTGCCTACCAATTTGATTAAAAACTCTCCTCCCCTATGTGAAGCTTAATTAAAATAAAGATGAAACAGTAGCAGGTGAGTTGCGCATTACTATCAAGTATCGGCTGAGTGCATTACTTCAGTCATTCCCTCACCATACAGGAGCATGAGCAATGACTCAGATGTTAAACATTAACAAGTAGAATGAGTTCCGCCAGTGCGTGTAGGTGGAACGGCTCACCTCAAGGTCTCCAGATAAGCCACAGGTCACACCAGCTAATGACTCATGATATTCAGTGGAGGGGGAAGGAGTGGGAGGGAGTGAGGGAAAAGGCCTTGTGCCAACTAAACAGTATCAGGTGCAGGGAAATAAAGCATTGATCTGTGCACAAAGAGCAGCCCCTCAGGGGCAGCAATCAGCAACTTCGTTGCTCAGTGGAACTACCGACAGCCACGGAAAGGAGAACAGCAACTGACGGGCATTGATGCTTATTTATTTGCCTCCCGATGCCCTTCCCCATCTTTTCAAGGCACCGGCTCTACCTTGCAGGAGGTATTGCAAAACATAATCTTGATTTCCCCTGATGCCCTAGTGAGCTTTATTATTCAGGGTGACTGGACAGCTGCCAAAACTATGAATCCAGCTGATTATTTATTACTGCATCAGTCATGGAGAACTGACACTGAATGAGCAGCCCCACCATTAAATGAAAGAAGCACTGACATTTATATAGCACCTTTCATGGCCTCAGTGTTGTGTTGTAGGTTCAGTAGGTCTCCTGACGAGATTTAGAGTCACGTATAGGTTGACCATTAAGGCCAGAATTCTCCGGCCGTTCGCAGCGGCAGGATTCTCTGGTCTGGCCGATGGCGCGCCTCCTGCAGTAGGTTTCCCAGCAGTGTGGGATGGCTCCAATAAGAATTCCCATTAACAGCGGTGGGACCAGAGGATTCTACCACCAGCAAATGGCACACGCTCAGAAAAATGCTGAGGGGAGGTCAAACATTTATCAATAACACATAATTATGTACATGTATACAGGGTGTAGCCCAATCTATGAGCTAACTCCATGCTTGCTTCTACACAGGTCCATAACTGATCCTATTCTAAGGTCATGTGTCTCTTTACATCACACTGTGTGGTACTGTTTCCCAATCCTATATTAATCTGTGCTATGCCAGATCCCTTTATACTATATCTTCCCCAAGAATTTACCCTCACATTTGGAGGATTAGTAGGCTTTGTTGATTTGGGTAAGTTTTGTTGATTCAGAGTTTGAGTTGTCATCTGCATTTCTGGCTCTTGGTTGTCTTCTGATTCACGTTTTTCACTCTTTGACGTTGAAGTTCTCTTTGTCAGCTCCCAACCTGCTCTGCTCAGGGCCACCGGTTTGACCCGTCCTTTCTGGAGAGAGTGCGTACTCTGTTCATTCATGGTTTTTGAAAGATTCTTTCTGCGCTTGTCACATTGTGGCTGGCGCCCGCCGTTATGGCGGTCCCAACCTCTTTGCAGTTTTTTTTGCAGCAATTTGTTAAATCAATGGTTTGGGACTTCCCCGGTGAGATCAGAGGATTTTCTGATGTTTTGCAGTGGACTTTGGTTGAGGTTTTCAACTTCTCCAATTTGTTTATTAAAATGAACTTGGCCAATTTTGAACCCATGTTGGCCATGGAGTTTTGGGAATGTGATGCTCTGACTTTTTTTTTTACAGCACTGAAGCTTTTTAAATTAGTCCTGGCTTAGAACTGAATGTTGCTTACTCCTGCTGGGTCCTTTGACTCTGCTCTCAGTTGGCATTCACTATAAACCTCTGAGATCTTGTGGAGCCCACAGTTGCATGGTGGAGTTATTTCTTCTGCCGTTCTGCTTCCAATTCTGCAATGGAGCTTCTTTCAGACAATCTCCCTCTGTGTCTTCACTTCAGGTGATTTCAGTCAGGTCAGAATGTTGCTCCTTCAATTTTCCAGCTTTTGAACTGCGGCTCCAGCTTCCCTGAGGTTCTGGGATTTTCCATGAGCTGCCACCATATTGTATAATCAATGGGTTTCATGAGCAGGTTCTGAGTCTTGTATGGTTGAAAATCAAGTGTTTATTTATAACACATAACTATGGACATATAGGGCATAGCTTGAGATATCAGCTAACTCCATGCTTGCTTCTACACAGGTATCTGTCCAGTCTACAACTGACCCTAGTCTCAGGTCATGTGCCTCTTTACATCACACTGCGTGTGGGACTGTTTCCCAGTCCCTCATTAACCCTTGCTATGCCAGATACTCTTATACCATATTCAGGACATTCTATAGATTGTTAAAAAGAATGTATTTAAAAGACTGTAAGAGATGTTGGGTGAGGGCTATTTACTGAACATGGCATAACTGATCTGTTCTTCTTTGAACTTGTGCCGGGGGATCTTTTACATTCACTTGACTGGGAATCCAGGACATTAGTTTACTATCCTATCTGAAAGGCAGCACCTCCGACACTGTAGCGCTCCCTCAGTACTACACCAGGAGTGGCAGTCTCGATTTTGAGTTCCAGCACAGGGTCAGGCAGCGAACCACGGTTCTCTGAAGAACATTTCAACTGTAAGCAACTGAAAGTTGCTACCCATTTACAGTATCTTGGAGACCATTCCCTTCTGATAATGTTTTAAACAGGATAAACTGGCACAAAAAAGTAACTGCACAACAGGAAGCATTTCCCAACATTTAGCAAATTTCATTTTCTTTCTTCAGCAACAACCTGTGTTTGTATAGCGCCGTTCATTCAGTAAATCATCCCAAGAGACTTCACAGGAGCGTTACGAAGTGACATTTGACCCCGAGCTAGATAAAGGTCATTAATGTCGGTGACCAAAGAAGTAGCTTTTAAGGAGTTAAGGGAGGAGAGGTGGACAAGTTAAGAGAGGGAAATTGAAAGCTAAGGAGCTCGGCAACTGAAGGCAAAACCACTCATAGTGGGCCAATGGAATGCTCAAGAGACCAGAAGGGAGGAGTGCAGAGATTTCGAAGGGCTGAGGAAGCTTTCGAAGGTCAAGTCATTGCAAATGAAACAGGAGCCTGGGATGATTTCATGTAGAAATTCAGGAAAATTGTGCTATAGATTGACGTTCATAGTCATCTCTTCCTGTTAATCTTAGATAAGGAAATAAATCTGAATGATCTCTCACCCAAACAGGGGAAGTGAAACCCAAGATCTCGGTGGACATGAAAATGATCCTTCCTCCCCCTCTTCTCCCCTGCCCCCTCTTCCCCCCCACCACCCCCCCCCCCCCCCCCAAAGGGGATAAAGTACGATCTGAGCATCTTGAACAGGCTCAGGGTGGGAGCTGAGATCTTCAGAAACTGGCTTGAATTCCCCAGTGTTGCAGTATGATTGCAACCAGTATGTTTTTTCATCTAGTTAAATGTTAAGTGATTTATGAGGCATTAATGTTTGCCAAAGTTTTATCTGGAGACGTACAAAATGTAATTTATGATTAAATAAGCAGAAGCATGTAGGCGTTCTGACTAGACAGGACGACAATGCTGACAAATAAACACCACCAGCCCCCATGCTTCTTTGATACTGTTGTCTCAACACAGCCTGTCGTTATAGCAACATCCACGCTGACTAGAAAGTAATACTTGCCTTTCTGAAGATGAAACACTACTTTAAAAGTAATAAGCAGAACTGTGAGTGTGTCTTCCATGTAGGACAAAGTGCATTCAACTGAGGAAAGGTTAACTTACCGGAGGTGTTCAAAATGAGAGGGATTGCGATAGTCCAAAATAAAGAGAAACTGCTTCCGGTGGCTGAGCGGTTGACAATGAGAGGGTGCAAATTTAACCCTGAGTTTGAATACATTGTCTGAAAGGCTAGTAGAAGTCGATTCAATGGGAACAAGAGTAAGGCCAATTAGCCCTTCGAGGCTATGCTGTACTTTTCAAAGGGGAATTGGAAAGGGAGAAATTGCAGCGTAATGGGGGAGTGGGATTGCTTGGAGGTCTCTCAAAGAGCAAGATGAGTCAAATGGTATCTTTCTGCGGTCAGTGATTCCCTATGAATCTCTATGCATCCTTCAATAAGCGAGGATCATTTTAAAGGTCAGCACGGTGGCACAGTGGCTAGCACTGCTGCCTCACAGCGCCAGGGACCTGGGTTCGATTCCAGCCTTGGGTCACTGTGTGGAGTTTGCACGTTCTCCCCGTGTCTGCGTGGGTTTCCTCCGGGTGGTCCGGTTTCCTACCACAGCCCAAAGATGTGCAGGTTAGGTGGATTGGTCATGCTAAATTGTCCCCGAGTGTCAGGAGGATGAGCAAGGTAAATACGTGGGGTTACGGAGATAGGGTCTGGTTGGGCCGAATGGCTGTAGGGATTCCATAACTGGAACAGGTGGGGTGCAAACTTCAGCCAAACCATATCTAAAACTGAACAGCGAGACATGGTCTGAAACATGGGGCTGGTCCACTGTTAGAATCAATCCCAGTTTGTTCACAGACTGCAGGGTTGAGGTAGAATTTCAGAAGATAAGTTGTTCTTTCAAGTCTAGATTCTGTGAACATGGATCTTTTCTGGCAAAGTGTCAGCTTGGCTCACTGAGTAGTACACTCACCTCTGAGTCAGAAAACTGTGGGTTTACCTCCAGGTACTTAACACCATAGAAGCTCAGCTGATGCTGCAGAATAGGATAGAGGGAGCACCGCATTGTTTAAGGTTCAGGCTTTCAGATGAGTTTTCGCTTGCCTGGATGTGAAAATTCTCGCATATTCCAGCTCTCATTTATTCCTCAATAAAAGCCGTCAAAGCAGATTGATTGGTTTGTATTATGATTTGCAGGACCTTGTGCATTAACTGCAGTCCCCCCACATTTCAAAATAATCTGCTCGCTGTAAAGCACTTTAGGATATTCTGAGGATGTGACTGGCATTGTGTAGATGTGTCAGTGATGGCTCAGTTGGTACCACTCTTCTCTTTGAGTTTGTAGGCCGTGACCCTCCAGAGACTGGAGCACCAAGCCCCTGCTGACACTCCAACCCAGTACTGAGGGAGTGCTGCACTGTTGGAGTTGCTGTCTTTTATATCATACCTTCAAAGGAACATCCTCTCAATGGGCATTAAAGATCCTGGAGCACTTTTTTCAAAAACAGCAGGAGAATCTTTCCTGGCCAGCAGTTATTGCTCAACCAACAAATGGTATGTTGGCCTTCATTGCAGAAGGACAGGAGCAAGGATGTCTTATTGCAGCTGTACAGGGCTTTGGCAGGACCATACCTGGAGTATTACGTGCATTTTTATTCTCCTTATCTAAGAAAGGATATACTTACCATAGAGTGAGTGCAGCAAAAGTTCACTGGACTGATTCCCAGAATGGCAGGATTGTCGTATGAGGAGAGATTGGGTCGACTAGGCCTGTGCTCACTGGAAGTTAGTAGAATGAGAGAGGATCTCATTGAAATGAATAAAATCCTGACAGGGCTGGACAGACTGGATGCAGGGATATTGGTTCCTCTAGCTGGGTTTCGAGAACAAGAGATCACAGTCTCAGGATACGGGGTAAGCCATTTAGGATTGGGAGGAGGAGAAACCTCTTCACTCAGAGGATAGTGAACCTGTGGAATTCTCAACCACAGAAGGCTGTGGAAATAAAATCACTGAATATGTTTAAGAAGGAAATAGATTTCTAGGGTGGGATTTTGCGGCCTCGCTGGTCTCGAAACCGTAAAATCTTGCCTGAGGTCAACAGATCTTCCCATTGTCCCTTCCTTGTCCGCTCCGATTCCCGTGGCGGGTGGGGTGGTACAATTCTGGCCTTAGACTCTAAAAGTGTCATCGATTGTGGAGAGAGTTCGGAAGTATGGCATCAAGATAGATGATCAGCCAGGATCATAGTGAATGGTGGAACAGGCTTGAAGGGCCAAATGACCTGTTCCTACTCCGATTTTCCATGTTTATATTTCAACCAATGATCTGTTTATTATCACATTGGTGATTGTGGAACAAATCGCTGTGTTTCCCACATTATAACAGTGATTCCAGTTCAAATATATTTCTTTGGATATATAGGTCTTGAAGGTATAATAAGGTCATGAAAGATATAAATGAGAGTTTGTTTTCTTTCTTTAGAACTAGACATTTTGAACCAGAGGATTTTGTACCTGTGGAACTGACTGCTGTTACACATTCTTGTTGTTTCTCTTCTGCACCTAGTGGCGAACAAGACAGGCTTTCAGCTGCTCCCATAGTGAATTTTCCCAAGTACCGGTCACAAGTCTGTCGCCAGGGGCTTATGGCTTGAGAGGCGCCACTCCACATCAAGCATGGCTGACCAGGAGTCTCTCCCATTCTTACTACCTGTCAGTGGCATTTTTGGAAGGATGTTGCAGGTTGGCACTGAACCTGCTTGGCTGGGTTATGAAGTCCTTGGTCTTCAAGCCCCTGAGTATAACTCAAGCTTGGAGTTTCTGAGGCAAGGACGATATCCACTGTGCCACTAGAACCTCCCTGCTGTCACATGTAGCGAGCGTTAATTCACTGAACTCCTACGAGCAAGATCTGGAACTGTTTCTAACTACATCAGAAGTCATCTCATGCAAGTCCTTTAGTATGGCCAAGTGGTCTAAGGAGCTGGGTTAAAGCTCCACTCTCTGCAGAGGTGCGGGTTCAAATCCCACCACTGCTGCAATTGATTTGAGTTTGGGGCGGCACGGTGACACAGTGGTTAGCACCTCTGCCTCACAGCGCCAGGGGCCCACATTCAATTCCGGCCTCGGGTCACTGTCTGTGTGGAGTTTGAACATTCTCCCCGTGTCTGTGTGGGTTTCCTCCGGGTGCTCCGGTTTCCTCCCACAGCCCAAAGATGTGCGGGTTAGGTTGATTGGCCATGCTAAATTGACCCAAATATCAGGGGATTAGCAGGGAAATATGTAGGGTGATGGGGATAGGGCCGAGGTGGGATTGTGGTCGGTGTAGACTTGATGGGCCGAATGGCCTCCTTCTGCACTGTAGAGATTCTATAATTCTAAGAGGTGACACTATTCTGATTGACCCAGGAGAAAAAGCAAAGGGGAATTTGCATGGTTTTAAAGCTTCTGTTAGACATTTTGTAGCTTAATCCTAGAAATATTATTGGGGGGGGGGGGGGGGGGGGTGCGGTAGGGGCAGGTAGTTGGAGACAGAAGGTCACGTGATGAAACTTCCAAGGAAATGCCTGACCAGAGTTGGCAGCTCTACCACCCTCCCACTTCCCAAAGTTCCCCGAGTGGGTATGTGCAATGTCTGGCACAGCACTCAGCAGTGGCCAACCAGGGGAGTTTCTCCTCATGATATTCAATGGCACATGTTGCAAAGGACATATGTAGATATTCAACTCTGATGCCCTCACCAACCCTCACTCTCTCGAGGACCCCATAAGATAATGTCCAAGAAACTTACCTCAATGTTTTTAACATTGTGACAATGGCTATGTTTCAGTAAGTACTCTGTTGACTGTGAAGTGTTTTTGGGACAGTGCTCACCTTTGTGAAAGGTGCTCTATAAATACAACTTCTTTCTTTTTCCTTTAGAGCAGGGAAGAAAATTGTAGGGGAAGAAACCCTACATTTATATAATGTCTCTCATGGGGAAAAGTGTCAAGAGTATTTTCTGGGAGAGGGGAGCAGGAGGCAGGAAACGGGTGAAAGAGTGCTGTCTGAAAGAACAGGTTCTGATTCGATAGAATTGTTTGTAGCAGTGAGAGGTTTTGATAGCTGAGATGGGGAGAAACCAATTAAACTGACAGAAGGATTGATAAGTAGAGGATGTCGATTTCTTGACAATTGGCAAAAGAGTCAAAGGGAAAGATCACAGAATCATAGATATTCACTGCACAGAAAGAGGCCATTTGGACAATGGTGCCTGCGCTGACTGAAAAATAATTACACAACCTAATTTCACTTTCCAACTTTTGGTCCATAGCCCTGCAGGGTACAGCACTTCAAGTCCTTTTTAAATACAATGAGGATATTTGCCTCTATCATCCTTCTAGAGCAATGAGTTCCACATCTGCTACCCTCGAGTGAAACATTTTCTCCTCAACTCCCCCTTCAATCCTGCTACCAATTACTCTAAATCTATGCTCCCCAGTTACTGACCTCCCAGTTAAGGGAAACAGAGCTTTTTTAATCACTCTGTCTGGGCCCCTCATTATTTTTACATACCTCAATTACATCTCCACTCAGCTTTCTTTGCATCAAAGACGACAGGCCCAACCTCTTTCCTCGTAGCTAAAGCTCTCTGGTCCTGGCAAAATCCTTCTAACCCTCATCTGTGCCCCTCCTCGAGTATGATTGCATCTTTCCCGTAATGTAGCAACCACAATTATATGCTAGCTAATGAGTATTTTACATAGTTCTGGCATAACTTCCCTGCTTTCATATTCTCAGCTAATACTGGAAAATATAGTGTCTAACTTCTTAACCATATTATCTACCTGTCTCTCTACCTTCAGGAATCTTTGGATGTGCACTTCAAGGACCTTGCTTCTGTTCCTCTACACATCTGAGGGTTATAGTCATCAAGTTTTACAGCACTGAACGAGGCCTTTCAGCCCATTGTTTCTGTGCCGGCCAGAAAACGCCGATCTATTCTAAACCCATTTTCCAGCACTTGGTCCGTAGCCTTGTGTGCTATGGCATTTCAAGTGCTCACCTAAATGCTTTTTAAATGTTGTGAGCGTTCCCACCTCCACCACGCTTTTAGGCAGTGAGTTCCAGATTCCCACCACCTTCTGGATGAATAAAGTTTTCCTTAAATTCCCTCTAAATCTCCTGCCCCTTACCTTAAATCTATGCCCTCTGGCTGATGATCCCTTTACTAAGGGGAAATGTTTCTTCCTATCTACCCTATCTACGCCCCTCAAAATTTTGTACACCTCAATCAGGTTCCCCCTTGGCCTTCTCTGCTCTGTGGAAAACAACACTGCCTAACCAGCCTCTTTTCATAGCTGAAAAGCTCCTGCCCAGGCAGCATGCTGGTGAATCTCCTCTGCACCCTTTCTAGTGCAATCGCATTCTTCCTATGGTGTGGCGACCAGAACTGCACACAGTACTCTAGCTGTGGCCTAGCAAGTGTTTTATACTGCTCCATCATAACCTCCCTTCTCTTGTATCCTCATCTTGGCTAATAACAGCAAGTATCCCTCATCTCAGTATCCAACCACTTATTATTTTGCCTCCTCAAATGCATTACTTAACACTTCTCTGGATAGATTTCCATGTTACTTTATTGTCCCCCGACCTTTGTCAATCAGAAGGTCAATTTTTGTAACATCTGCAAACTTCTCAGTCATTGATTAAGTCTAAATCATTGATACATACCACAAAATAGAACTGATTTCTGTGAAACACCACTAGAAACAGCTTCCTAGCCACAAAACAGGAGGAGGAGAAATATTATCTCAACAATGAGCCACTGCAATCACGATCATAGAAGTAGACAAGGGAAAATTTGCAGGCCGAAAGGGGAGACGCACTAATACTTTAGAAGAGCTGATATAAGCAAGATGGACCAATTAGTCTCCTGTGTGGTAAAAGTCCACACTAAACGCATGTGAGGAGAACCAAGATGGCTTGTCCTAGTGGGAGAGGATCGAAGAGCAGGAAAATATGACTGAAAGAGTAGCCTCTTCTGGTGAGTGGAGGTATTACAGGAAATACAGCCATCTAGAGTGGTGCAGGCTGGGACATGCGGCTGGGGAGGGTCGTCCAGATAAGGTGCAGCAAAAGGACCTTGGAGTTAGTGTGCAAGTGACAGCATGCAGAGTTTTGCAAGGATGAGGCAATAAGGTGTGTGGGACTTTGTGGAGTTCTCTATTAACTGAAGTTTGAGACGTATGAAGGACATGAAAACGAATTGATAAACTGGTCAACAGTAAATGTGTCAACACAATGACTTTTGTTGATAGGGTCAATGAAAATCGGTTGACTGAATAGGGAGAGAGCAAAGGTCAAACATGGCAATAATCCAACAAGCATGTAATTTAGTTGCTGGGGCTCTAGCCTGCAACCATTTTTCCAGTATACCTTGAAAGAC